>NW_028262369.1:80568934-80771434 GCF_047370975.1 Nipponia nippon | reverse complement strand
TATCGTTTAGGTTGTTAATACTGTTCAGTGTAAAGACAGTCTTTCTGAGGTAGACTGTTCAAGTTCAAGGACAAGTCTTTTTCTTACGAAATGCATGACATTCAAAAAAAGACAACAAATAAATACTACATGTACAATATGTAGCAATGAGGTAGAAATGGTTTTAAAGAACAAATGTCTGAACGCACATCTGATGAAAAATATTTTTAAAAAGGAAATGAAAAGCCTCTAGCAATCGCATATAAACCACAAGAACAAAAACAAAACAAAAAGAAAAAAAAATAAAAAAGAACCACACGAAGTTTAGGTTTGGAAATAAACTTTTGCTTCTTTTTCTATTATAAAACAACAAGAAGGAATGAATGTGCTCCCAACCTTGGTGTAGTACAGAACCATTTTATAAATATTTAACATTCTATAGGACTGATTCATATATTCTCACACAACTCTGTGGCAAGGCTGACCCATACTGCCGACATTCTACATATCACTGAGACAGGGAGGTGAAATTTTCCTGCTTTCAGTCTAATTGTCTTTGACAATTGCAGTGCCTAGTGCTACACTGCTTGTGTTGTATTTAAAAACGGGGGAAAGAGTAGAGACTTGTTCATTAAAGATGCAGTATCCCTGGTTCACAAAAATGCATCTGGCAGGTTCAAAATCGAATGTCAACCAAAGGTCCTTGCGGAGTGTGAGCTTCAGTTCATGTATTGGTTAGTCACCAGCACAGCTGGGCTTTTTTTTGAATTCTGAAATACTAGTATCTCCATGTTTACTAATGTGCTTCATATAAATCTGCAGATGATTAAATGACTTTTTTTTTTTAAGTAAAGAGACAAAGCTATTGTTTGGACATGGTGTGTATGCACATATAAATATTATATACACACATGCACACATACAAGATGGAAAGGAGTTAGTGCTGTGAGGACAAGGTTAGCTTTCAGAGCTGATGATGAAAACCAACAGACATAGATTATTATACATTGCAGGGATGACTTTTCTAACAAGGGCAGGAATCAGGAGTAATTCCTTTAAGTCAACAAGGTTATACCACCTTCAGATTGGTATAAGTGAAAGGGTAGGAGGCCCTACAACTTTTGGCGGCCTTGTTTTGTGACAAAGTGTATCCTTCAGATCTGAGTAATGCACTCTCCCTCGTGATGGAGTGCTTCAGAGAAAAATGCAGGGGGATTATAAGAACAGCCCTTTACCTGAAGTCATACGTATTTGCAGACAGTGAAAACCACGGTCAGATCCCCAGATTTGCTTTCAATATATTAACATCTTGATGCAGGAATTAATTTGGATCTTTTTGACTAGATGATCCCCTAAAGAAACACCCTATGAAAAACCACCTAAATATGACCTTGTAGGATTTTACAGAGCACAGCCTCCAACTAGCTGGTAAAGACACCCAGACGGCGTTCGGCCTATGTATTTTAGTCAGATGGTTGATTTTCCCCTTGGTAGGTTTGTAATGCTCAAGAAAACATTTTGCCCATCTATCTGCATTTGAGTAGAATACAAACTGACTAATAGATAAATAATCCGTGTGAAAGTAAATAGCCTTAAAGTAAACTGCCTTCACATTCCATTGATCAGCTCAGTCAGCAAACTTTTCTATATTGTCACTAATGTTCTAAATATTTTGGAGAGAAACATGCCAGAAGTATAGTGTATTTCCATTTCTGTCTCACATAAGGTCATTATGAACTCCTCCTTAAATTGATATTGATCTTTCAGCTTGCAGAAATATTCCTCCAATTTATTTTACTTTTGTTGCTGTAGGAATTGTTACTGAAGGTACAAGGAAGAAAATGAGCTGATGCAGAATGGGATCCACACATAAAAATATGACGTAAAGCACCCACAGTGATAGGCTGACACAGCAGATGCTCTTTAACCATTTCAGGTTCCTTAAAATCCGGGGCTGCGCCAGCGGCCAGGAAGCCCCAGCCAACCACTCAGGCATTTCTGTGGCAGCAGTCCCCAGCTTTGCCCAGTCTAAAAGACAGCAAATGGCTTTCCACCATGGAAATGTCAAAGACCAGCAAATATTTAATCCTAAAGACATCATTAGAACGTATTTTGTCTCTCTTCTCAAAAACAATCCTAACCTTTGGGACCTGCTCTAGTTCAGGCTCATGCTTCAGCCCTTTCTGGGCACTCCTTTGACAAGAAGGCTGCTGAGAGGGGTGAAGGACCAGCAGCATGCCAAAACCTGCTCTCCAGGGAGAAAGCAGGGGCTGAATGTGGGAGGCGGGGGGAAAGCAATAAGAAGGACAGGGCACGGCAGGGGGTTCAGCCAGCTCAGCCCGCCCAAACTGGAGGAAATTTCATCAAAGGAGTGGCCAGAATCCACTTGGAGAAGGGCTGAGGCACCTCCTGTTAATACTACCTGGCCAAGCTCTCACCAAATTTAACAGGCACCCTCCCAGAGTGATGCCGAGGACAGCTGCTGGTGAGGAAAGATTTGGGTAACAATCTAGCTCTGTTTTCCTCTCCTTACAGCTGCTGTGATAGGGGTGAAGTTTTCTGCTTCTGCTGCCCCAAGGCTGAATCGAGCCCTGGAGAGAACGAGCGTGAGCACATGTGCGCGCGTGTGGAACCCGCACTTTCACACCATCTCAGTTTCTGCCTGCTTCTCACTTTGGTTAACATTTGAAAAATCCATTTCCCAGAGTGACTTTTTACAGAGAATGATTTAAAGCTGGAAGCCAAAGGGACCATCTACAATTTTGGTTTCGCTACTGTATAAAAAGAGGGAAAAACCACTCTAGTGGGTCACTTTCGTTTTACCAGCTGAAAAAAAAATTCTGTTAGGAGTATGGTTAGGAGAAACAGTTAACAAAAGTTGGTTTATCAAAACTTGCCTGAGCCTTTCAAATGAGCACAGCTCAATGGCAGATATGAAAGGCAATGTCTAAGACAGAAATTGGGTCAGCGATCTGCAATAGTGTACTTGCCAGTGTGATCAGCGTGAACCTACAGCTAATGGGGACGTCAGGATCTCCCAAATATGAGGATGGTGGAATGACCGGGGTGAAGAAGCAGCCTGTGGAGGTTTGAGGAAGCAGAAAGACTGGGTCATAACAAGGACCACAGACTGTAATTGCTGTTGAAAGGAAAAAGAAAAAAAAGAAAAAAAAAAAAAAGAAAAGCGGGTGATGTACTTAAGTCTTACTTTCTATATCCTTAATGAAAGGCACTGTTTTTAAAATGGTACTTTTATGCTTAAAACATAAAGTTTTAGATAGACAAAATGTTTGCCAGGAATCCATCTTAAATTAGATTTTGGTTTATTTGCTCTGGTTTTAGCACGTTCTATCTAAATATATATCTATATCTTAAAAGAAAAATAAAAGGAAAGTAATAATCAAGAGTCATAAATTTCCAGCAATATCACAAAATCCCTCGTTAGCTTTCTGAACGCTAAATGTCTCCATTGATTTAACAAAACAAACAAGGTCTGTACAATTTTTGAGAAGACAAACATGATCTAGTAACAGATTGGTATCTCTCTTCTTGGGGCTTTTCAGTGCATTTATTTAATGGGTTTGAATGTACATTACTTAACAGGAACATTAAATGCCAGTGCTTTGCAACAGTTTTGTTACTGTCTCTTTAAAGTAAACAAACAAAAAAATACATTCAAAAAAGCAAGGCTGTTTTGCTCATGTGATGGCAGAGGCTTTGGGCAGCTGCAGCATGCACTGCTCCTGCTCAGAGACATTACCCAACATCAGTCAGCTGTCACCAAAAGAGTTGCACGGAAAGCATTAAAGGATAAAAAGAAAGGGGGGGGGGGGGGGGGGAGGGAGAACTGAGCAAAATGCCACACATGCCAGCTAGTCTCTCCAGAAGGAAGACACCAGAGTATGTATATTTGGGGGAGGAAAAAGGGGGGTAAAGAGCACTAACAGAGAGAAAAACTTGACTTCAGGGGAAAAAACAGCAGCTCTCTGAAACTTGTTTAGCAGGTTCGCATTCCTAATGTAATCTGACTTTTGTGTTGATGTTTTTTGCCCTATTTCTTACTTTGCTTTCCAAGAGAAATGTAACAAAACTGAGGTAGAAATAATGGTGGGCACACTCCAGCCTGGAAGATTTCTAATGGATGCTAAATGGAGATTGCATTAAGGACAATGGAGCCTACGTACACAACAAAAACTCAACTTTACAGTTTGGGAAGGGAAATAAATGTACTTTGAGGGTTCAGTTTTGCTTTGTTATTTGTACTGTTTGTTTGGTCACAGTCCACTGCGTTGCTATAAACAGCTCTGCAACCCATAGCTCTGCCAGTGACCTACACTGATCCCACTCCCTACAGCTTCTCCAAAATAACCTCAAAACTACGACTAGAGCTGCGCAATAGAGGCCAGCAGTCACAGCTTAAGGTAATTTGTCTCTCGGAGTCCTACCAAATCTCACGTTTGACTGTTTCGGATGCTAACATAAACCGATTAAGTGGCTCTTTTTTCATCTATGCACCTTCTAAAGACTGTATCACGTAATTATCAAGGAGCAATATGCTGAAAACTCTTACAGTTTACCAACAAGAAAAACCGTTCTGCTCTGGTTTGATCTGACAAATTGGCAAAAGAACCATTTCTGAATACTGGGAAATCCTTCTGTTTCTATTTTTAAAAACTGTAAAGCTTCAGTCATATCACACTTTAGTTTTTTCCTGGATACATTCAAAGTAATTTTCCTTGCCATTTTCCAATTGTTGAGGTAAACATACATATTTAATATAAAGTAACATTGAAGCCTAGCCTATAACTCTCAGCAGTACATAGTGCTTTCAACACATTCCTTTGAGGTACTGTACAAATCACAATCACTTTCCTGAGTTTTTGCAGACAGAACATTAAAAGAAATGAACTGCAGAAATTAAGGTCCAGATTACCATTACCCTGTTTTACCTGTTCTTAGTTTAATACCACAGAACAGACAGGATTGAGGAATACTGTTGCTCTTAGAATAGCAAAAATCTGGTTCTCTGTCGCAACACAACCGTTCATCTCTTTAGTCCAATAATGTTTGAAGTTAAAGCTCTTTATATTAGCACATGCCACCAATGTAATTGTGAGGCAAACAAAAAATAAAGCACCACTTCAGGCACTTGACAGCAACTAAATCTCAAGAACAGCAGAATGGAATCAACACACAGGGTTCATGTCCTTCTGAAATCAACCCACTTGCACCTTGCTCCTTGGTGAGTATTGTCTAGCTTGAACAGAACTGAGCATCAACATGCGCTTTCTGTCATGTGTGGCTTTTTCAGATCAGCAGCTCTTGTTTGATGCACTTTTCCTTCAAGTCTACCCTGGCTCTTTAGAGGCAAGGTAAATTGTAGTCTTCCCAGTACCCTTTGCAATTTTAACACTACTGAAAAGGGTTCTCTACCCTATGTAGCAGGTTCTGTGTGTGCCAACATTCATTACATTTTTTTTAAGTAGTATCACTGACTGCAACCAAACATTTTGTTCCATTCAACATATGTATCAAGCTCTTTTTGAGATATGCTAGGCTGTATCTTGCAGAAAGCATTTTCAAAGTCTTGATATGTAACTGGCCTCAACTGGCTGGGCATAATGGCTGAAAGGTCTGTGGCTGGCATGGCATGGAGTGGGCCCACCACGGCTTCCTGACACAAGTGAGCCACGTCTAGTCCAGAAAAGCCTTCTGTGCGCTGGACAAGCAGTGCAACCTCCTTGTCATTGAGACAGTAATTGTGCTGTGAGAGCAGTTGTACTATTATCTGGTGCCTCGCTGTGCTGTCAGGAAGTGGGATTAAAAGTCGTTTCATGAAGTACCTTCGAAGAGATTCATCAATTTCTTCTGGTTTACTCGTGGCGCAAATTACTACTATTTGGTCCTCAGCAGAAGTCAGTACAGTGTCCAGCTGCATAAGGAACTCGGTTCTCATCCGACTTACTGGACTGTGTTCTTCACTCACTTGAGAAGAAAGGAGCATATCAATGTCACTAACAAAAATCACCGAGGGTTGGCGACACCTTGCCACGAGGAAGGAGGCATGGACAATTTTCTCTCCTTCCCCTAACCACTTTGTGACAAGGCCAGAGCCAGTGATTTTGAAAAACGTGGCCCCCAGCTGACTAGCTATACATCTGCCCATTAATGTTTTGCCTGTTCCCCGAGGTCCAAATAAAAGGATGCTCCGAGGTAGAGCAGTCAGTCCATTGAATGCATCTGACCTCAATACTGGCCATAAAACCTCCTCCTTAATGACGGCCTTTACTAGATCTAGGCCAGCGATGTCGCTCCAGTCCACGGGAGGTCCTTGGTTGATAATCTCATTGGTAACAAGGTCAATGAGGTGTGTGTCAGTATTCTTCAGTTGCTCGTCCACAGAGTGGTTGGATGAGGTAGCTGCACGAAGTCCCGGGCCTTGCATTGGGTGAGGGAGGAGCTGCCTGTGCTCGTCACCATGCTCATTCATTACTGGGGAGCTATACTTCCCAAACGAGTCACTCGATCTCGAACCCAGTGAGTTTTTAGCAGTACTATAGGATGGGGGTGTTAGAGCCCTACTGGACTGGCTGCTGAATTTCCTTTGCTGTTCAGAGGACATTAGCTGCTTTGTTGGCTTAAATGCTAAGGATGATGTTTCAGCACTTCTGTCAAAACCATTCCCCCTGTTTGCATTTGAAATGCTGTTGTCGGGCATTCGATACATGGGACTCTGTGTAGATCTCTGTTGGCCATAGCTGTAATTTCCATAACTGGAGTCCATTTCTCCTTGCCCTGCCATGTAGAAAGCTTTCCTTTTGAGAGAGCTGGCTGAACTGTTTGTCAGGGCAGACGGCGCGATGGGCGTCAGACCGTGGCCCTGGTAGGAATAGCTGGGGACGGTGGTCGGGGGCAGAGGGGTTGGAGCAGGGATTCCTGAAGGCAGGTATGCCGAGGGTGGTGGGGCACCCCCAGGGCTGTACCCAGGGCCAACAGCGGTTTGAGGAGGATAACTGGCGGAAGGGTAGCTGTAACTGGAGAGGTTAGAGGTCCCATTGTAGCCGGGGACGAGGGCTGGTGGTGGCGGCGGTGGCGGGGGCTGTAAAAGTCCCGAGCTATGTAGGGGGGATGGATGAGGGGATGGAAGTGCAGGTGCTGGCTGGCCACTGTAACTGGTATGCAAGTACGAGCCATTGTATCCTGCGGCATATTCCTGAGATGGGAGCCCTGAATGAAGACTGGGAACGGTGTGACTTCCGCAGGTGCTGCTGGAGTAACTGGGTTCAGCCAAGTTACTGGCCACCCCAGGAGAGCTCCCGATGCTGGCCGAGACGTCTGCGGGAGGGAGGGCTGCACTTACCCCAGCTTTGCTGGCGGTGATAACATCTGGGACACAGTTCATAGGATACACACTCTCTGAGTTCAGCGACGGCTGCCAGGGCTCGCTTTCATTCTTCCGGCCATTTACCAGCCCCGAGGGAGCTTCAGAGTAATTGCTGAGAATGGGCCGCTCGGACGGGCCTTCCAAAATACCGGAGTATTTTTCTGCATACTTTTTCAGAAGGTTGGAGGCGGTCAGAGCTGAGATGTCGTCGTTGGCCCAGGCATACTGGTAGGTGCGCTGCAGGTGCCCCCGGTAGGCTTCCACCTTGTGGGCAGGGGACCGGGTGGTTGAAGTGATATCAAAGTGCTGTTCTGGCCACTGGGCATGCTCCGGCGTCCACTGCATCTTCAAGCCTAGGGTGGCAGGAAAAAAAAAAGTTAACAGCAAGCTTGGCCTTTTTCGGATGCTTTTAAATGAGTTTTCAAACATACTGTCTGTGAACTTTTTCAGGTCTCTGAAACACTGCACTTAACACCACAAATCCTTAAGGAAAGAAAATGCAATGCCCTTATGAAGCAGTATAAACTGCTTGGTTTATTGTAGGCACATACACACGGAGACACACTTTTTGTTGATTCGGTAGGAGGTTATTTGTTGGTTTAAAAAAATATAGGTAATGCCAGATTTCTCAAAGTAATTAAATAAGACTCAATACATGTTAAGTACTCTGAGTGCAGATTTATTGTTAACATAGAAGGCATCCAACTGCTCTGTCCTCTCTCATCACTGTTTCAGTTTTATATTTTAACCAATATAAAAATATGAGACACAGCTGACAGATCACATCTAGGATACCTCTCTTATTTGGTACTGAACACCTAGTTAGCACAGTATAATGCACCCTGCGCAGAACAATATGACACAGACATAGCAGGTCATTCCATAATCCAACTCTCATCTAAAGTGGTCCACGACAGTTTCAAATCTGCTTCGTGGAGTGCAGCAAAGCAATCTCCCAGGCAGCGCTCCGTCGCTTTCATCACACAAAGCCTACAACTCGGTATGAATTACAACTGGCTCCTTTCTGCCTCTCAGTTCTGTTGTTGAGGCTCTGGAAAAAAACACCAAGCATGACTTGTCTGTCCGTCTCCTTGCTTGCTCTCTCTCCCCCCCTCCTGCCTCACAGCCTCCTGGGTACAAAGAAAGAGGGTTAAAAAAAAAAAAAAGAAAAAAAAAAAGATGAAGAAAAGGAAAAAGAAATGAAGCCAAGTCCCTAAAAGTTCTGTGGCTTCCACAGCTGGCTATTAAAAAACCAAACAAACCTATCAATAAAAAAAAAAGAAAAAAAAAAGAAAAAAATGCAAACGTCATTTAAAAGCAATTAATCTTGTAAATAATGTGATGTGAATTATCCCCCCTCCTCGTAATCCACCGTGCCCAGTCAGAGCAATTTACAAGTGTCACGATAACCCCCTCCAACTCGTACCTATGCATGGTAAACACATTGCTGATTTTTGTACAGCTGTATCAAGTAGACTCCTTAATCTCTCTCGTATTACCAAAAGTGATTTTTGCAAACTGTCTTGTGCCCTCTGGCACAGATTCCCTGATAAGGAGAAGGCCTAGTCGAAATGAAGCATCTGTGGCACTAGCTCCCCTCTGAATTACTGCAGTCTATTTTGACAGCTTCTACCCCCTCCTGTTTTTCTCCCCAACCCCTTTAGCTCTTCATTGCCTGACTCTGGCATCTGACATGGCCAGCTTAGCCTCGCTGAGCTAAACCTAACACAGCACACAGTTTGGTAACAGAATGGCATGTTTATTCCCTTCTGACTCCCTCTTCCTTGTTTGCAAAACCACTGCACCAGACACTGGAAGTTAATTAGCAGGATGATGCTGTGCTAATTGTGTTAATTTACAAGGTTTTAGTCAAAGAGAATCATGCCAGGGCTGGCACTGCTGTCATGCTTCCGACTTAATGATTAAGAAATACTGAAAACAAGGTGGGAAGGATTGCAGTAATTACACAATAAATGAATAAAGCAACAGATTCATTTGCAATTATATTTTATTGCAGTTGCACTCATTTGCATTTGGAGTCTTCATTTTTATTTTTGGATTCATGTATTTGCAAATCATCAAATCATTTAAATTTATCCTGAAAACTGCAAAGTACCTCTAATTGAGCCTTATATTTTATTAGTACACGTACTGCAAATCTCAGTCCATGTGAGCGTGCCATTGATTACTTGTGGATTTTTTTTCTGAGCGTTCTCTTTCTTTCTCATTTTTCAAACACTTTGACAACTTGAGAAAAATGTCTGTTAACAATTATACAGTTATCCTATAAAAGTTAATTCAGAGAAGTGCTTTTGACAAATGCAGCTTTGAGACTGAGTTTTTGGCAGATTTATTTCTTTCATTTAGCATTAATATAATCTTTTTTGCTAATTGTTTCTGATGTTTCAACTACTGCATTTCAGAGGGGGTAAATGTATCATGAAATTGGGTGAAATTACAGAAATCATGCTCATATGAAAAAAATGCAATTTTAATGAGAAACTATCAGAAGCTTTTCAGAAATCATACTTTGTTAAATTCAGCTGGAAATCTGAAAAGCAAATCACCAAGAGCCAATTGCTAGTAATCAGTATCTAAAATTCTTCTAGTGTCATGGGATTTACTTCAAGCTTTTTTAAAAGGAAAGAATATTAATGCTCCTGTAACATAGAACTGCCCAACAGACGTACAAGTTCATTACCCCTATTAAAAAAAAAAAGCCAAACCAACCAACCAACCAACCAACCCACCCACCCCATCCGTGTTCTGCAATATTGGGCTTATAAGGTTACCAAAACACTGAAAGCTTCTGTTACAGAGATGCAGAAGAACTCGAGCAGATTGATGCTTCAGTAGATACTAATGAATGGATGCCATGAGAAAGACTCTTCACAAAGAATGCACTAAAGAAGCAGTGAAACTTTTGAAAAAGAAGGTAAAATAGGCATGGATGGAGCAGAGAATCTGGCTGGGCTAGTACTTGCACCGTAGTTAATGAATATGCTTTTGGCACATTGTCTTTAATGGCTTGTAAAAGAAAGACTATTCAATTTAAAGAGATAAAAGAATGCTCTAGGTCAGAGCACAACAACATATATCATACTTAGCAAGCTTTTCAAAATACCTTTCACAAATACTGTAAAAATTTCATCAATTGGTCTTTTTTATTTAGAATGGATCATGCGCTTTTAAAATAAAATAATTCTATTCCTAGTCACTGTGGGGAGATGTATTTAGATGGCATAAAAATTCAATTCTTTGAATTTTATTTGTCTAGATTAATTTATTTTTCTTATTATGAGGCTGCAAAAGAATGTCAGAAAATCTGAATTATCCGTTATAAGAGGAGGGGGGAAATCACATCATCAGCATTCTTTATCTGGAATAATTGCTAGATAGACCAGTAGTTTCACATTGTCATGCTATCTTTGGATATGCTCACTGCACAATAATTGAAAGTTTATTTATTGATGCATATTAAATACCAATGCATTTAACAAAGGCTGTAAAGGCAGGATTAGGCTTTGATTAGATAAGCTTAAGAGAACAGGACTGTTCTCATCCCGTGAAACATGAGCATTTATTCCAGCACATTGCAATCATTAGTGTTATTTGGAAGCATAGGTTAATAGTTAACCATAAGCATATTTTTTGCATTAGTATGCAGTGAAGAAATCTGTATTTACATGGAGTCCGCTGGAATGGTCTGGACTGGGGGGCACAAATAGCCATTTCCTCAGTTTGATATTAATCAAAAAATCAGCAAACTTTTGCTAGGTTTGACTCCGTTTGTTAATGGTTCAATAATTGTTTGACAAAAGTCAAATGTCTGATTTGGGAGAAGAAAAAAGAAGAAGTTGTAGTTTCTTTTAATTATGCAAACACTTCCCCCCCCAATTGCTTAATGTTTGCGGCCACTTCCTCTCCATATCTTAAATTGTATTTTATTAGTTGCTTTTTGCTTGAGCTGATACACCTTCCTGCATTTCTTTTGTTAGGAATCCAAGTGCTGATATAAACATCTAAAATCAGGTAAATAAGGGCATATTTAGAGGTTGCCTTTTTTTTTTTTTAGTGTAAGTTAAACTCTGACATAAACCATGGTCCTGCAGGTAGCGTATTTGCTTAATAACTTACTGAAAATCCAGAGGCAATGCATGGCTGAATGTGTTTTTCAAAAAAAATCTTTGCTAACTTAGGAATCCTCTGAGCTATCGACATTTTTGAACTGTGTAAACTCTGCTGGTACAGGCTGTAAAAGGCAAAAGGAAAGGATTCTGTTATTTAAGTACAGGTATGTACTTATCAGAGAATTGCTTTTAAGATAAATTTAATACATTATATAGAAGAGGCAGTGTAGGCTTTTTTAGCAGTATCCTATTTTTCCTTGTCCTGACAGCTCTGTTATACATCCCTCCTCCATAATTCTTCCAGTTGGATCTATCTGAATTACATTTAAAGTAATTATAGTCAACAATTTTATTATTCAATTACTTTGAACCAAGTGCTTCACCATTTTTTCCTGTCTAATTTTGTGCACTTAGCCTGAAAATGTAAAATTTAACATATAATACTTCATCAGTTTCACATACAATAATTCCATATGGCAGAAATCCACTTACATATTCAGATTTATGAAATAAAATAAACAAAACAAAAAAAAGAAAGAATGCCAGAGTTAGGAAAAAATAACATTGTAATCTGAACGCAAAAAGGAACAAGGAATGTTCTACACATCCTGGATGTCCAGCAGGGTGCGATCCTGCTGGGAGCTCGAGTGAGTTTCTGCATACAAAGAACCCTCCTCCGCTGGTGCCCTCAATATCAGGTCAAACTGCTCAGCCCCTTACAGGATTATATCTGTTACAGAAGATAAAAATAAATAACTAGCCTTTCCTTTCAGTTTAAATAGAAGGGTTTCTGTTGAAAACAGGCATGGAAAAGTCCAAAAATGCTAGCTAGGATCACACTGGGTGAAAACACAACAAAGAATTTATGGTGTCCCACAAACAAGTCCAAATGATGACAATCACCTTCCAACTAACCAACTTGGTTAGCAACGATCTGCTTTAGACAAAGGACACTGGGACTTTAGTAAACCTCTCATTTATTCACATCTCTAATAAAATAAGCAAGCTGAAATTAAATCATATGCAACTGCGGTTTTCTGAAGGTACCGGCAGAGGTTGCATTGCACTTCCAGAGATGCTGGGGAACGAAATCTAAATGACACGGAGCTACTGTGCACGAGGAACTAGAAACAGGGTAGCACAGCAACCTTCCCAACCAGCTACCAAAGTTTCAGTTTGGATCAGGGGCCTCCAGCCATTCCTTCAACATACCTGAGGCAAAAGAAAATAATTCTTCTCCTGTTGTGGTCTCTCTATTCCTGCCCTGTTCGTCCCTGCAGTGCCTTAGGTCCTATCTAGCACAGGTCTGCAGGTTCATTCGTAAACAAGCAGGTTCTTAATTTTAGGCATGTGGTTAAATATGATCTGAGCAACTGCTTAATGCGCTGTTGAAAAAGGGTAGACTGTACCAGGGGTGAACAAGTAAACGAGATGCTTCTGATAACTCTCTGTAACAGACTCATAGGAGCACACTGTTACAAGGTAGGAAACAACTCCAAAACCGCAGCTCTGAGTGTCACCAGCCCTCTTCCCTCTAGACTTGCAAGTGGATGTGAACTTCATCACTTTGGATTGCTTGCACATTTAGCCAAAGACTCCAAAAGCTGCCTCTGCCCACTGAACTGTTACTTTCAGCCCTGTCTCCAATTATTCAAGACACTGAGTATTTACACAATGGGCCATAATGATTTTAGCCAAGGGATTGCTTCTTGTGGACATGCAGAGATCAGTTCTGCCAAAACAGCTATTGACTTAAATAGGCACTTCACTGGGAATGTGCCAGGACTCCTCAAACCTCATACTTCGGTGAGAGCCAAAAGTGTTAGTACCTTGAGGATCAGGCCTAAATCTGCATTTTAAAATCCTTCTTAAGCATGGGACAGAGCTGAATAAATGAGTCATGCTGTAACCGCTGTTCGAGATGTAGGACACACAACTCCCTGGGTTTGTACTAAATCTGATAATATCTCATACGACTGTATACTATCATATGTCCCATAATAATAAAAATTAATTCAAGATAAAACATTTCTTTTACACTCCATTTTTATTAATAAGCATAATTTCAGCTGTTTGAAGATAGTGCAACTGATCTCACTTAATTGGAAACAGGAGGGATTTTGAAGAGTGGATTGAGCTAATTATGTTTTGCAGGGGGAAAAAAAAAAAAGGGAAAGAAAATGATTCCCACATTTATTTTCTAATTACTCAGTGAAGACCTCTGCTCCAGTCCATGAGGAACTCCTTTGACGTCAAAGGATTGGGTGGGAGGAAGAGTCTCCAACTGAGCTGCCCAGCCGTACGGGCCCAACTTTGGAAGATTTTTTCAGTAAGTGGGAGTCACAAACTCATGAAAACAGACCTGGAAAGTGCTCTCAGCATTTTCTTGGTAGGGGTCTGTTCTTCCTCTTATTATATATAGCCTATGCATGCCATGCGCATCAGTGGGAGCAAGCTGTTGGCAGGGTGTTTACAATATGATTCCCATCTAGCAGGGCTAGTGAAAACATTTCAATCTTTAAAACAAAACACTTAAATCACGAGTAATATTGAGGATCACATATATGTCAACAGCACTTAAAGATAAAAGCAGTAAGAAAAATGCAACATATTTTAGGAGAGCCTGGACCAGTTAAAAATTAAATTCCAGACATGGAATCTCAAACTAATACATCCCAATTATCTAATTTAAATACTGTTAAATGATTATTCCTTTTAAATCACACTTTCACACCCCACAACAGCAAATTTCAATACATTTACAGCAAATGAGTTCTCTCCCTCCAAGCCCCCTCCCTGCCATTTACATAAAGCAGTGCCTTTGATAGTCACAAAGACATTTCTGACTCAACGGCCTTTAGCGGATCCATCAGCTTCAAAGGCCTTATGAAACAGAAATAAGGAGAAATAACAGCCAAGCAAGCAAAGGGAAACTAGGTCCAGAGATGACATTATCATATTTTGCCAGCAGAAGAAGGTTGGATCCATAGGCCAACCAAGCAGCAGTCCACAGATGTGGACGATAGGGACTGTAACGATTACTTAGGCACCACACGGGAGCTCCCAGGATGATGCCCTCCTCGGAGGTATTGGTTTCTCTGCAGCAGCATTCCTTAAGCACAAAAACATTCTCAGTTCAGGGCTCCATCCTTGCAGGGTAATCACATTGATGCACTACCATTGTGTACCATAAGTAAAACCATTTATGCACGCGTGTGTCAAAACCCTTCCATATAGAGAATTAGTCACATTTGTGATTAATTGTAGTTTGTCTTTAAAATATTTTACTATATCAGTCTGCCCTCACTGTACTCATTTGCTCATAACATTTTTCCAAACTGACTAGAAAACACACTAGTGAAGACAATAATTGCAATGAGTTTCCTTTTAACTTATTATGATGCTTCCTCTTCCCCGGCTTTACATTTTTAAGCTCTTTCTGTCAAGTACCTGTGAACAGTACCATGCCTTTAAAGGATCTAGCATATTTTGCCAGGGCCAAATGAATGATAATTTCTGAGAGAATACTCAGAAGAACAGTAACTGTAAACAAAAGTAAGCATAACTTATAAAAAAAAGTCACTTTTTGTAGTCCACTGAACACACGCTTATAGCTATAATGTATTTTAAAAGATTTAATATACCACATAATTTGCAATTTATGCCTATATAAACATGAGAATCAATGTAACTACTGCAGGGTAACTCTAGTGATTCTGAGAATTAAAGTATTCGCATAATAAAATATAGTCATAAATGAACAAGGAGTTTGGTCACTTGGCACAAGTATTTATGCATATTTGCAAATGCAAAACAGTTTAGACCTGGAGCATGATTCTGCTCCCACTGAAGTGCTTACTTTAAGTCTCCAATAAACCCAACTGAAGCTTTTAGAAGTGCAGCAAAATACATACTCTCTTTTAAAGCAACAAAATAGCAGAAGTAGCCTTTTCCTTGGCTCCCCTTCGAGAAGTGGAGTTTGAGACACATTTACCTTGAAAGAGCATAACACAAATCCTTAAAAGCAGAGCAGATAAAATACACTCACTGCTTTATCGTGTTTCTCACGTAATCAAATGCAGCAGGTGAAACACAGAACCCTGAACTAGTTTTTTAGCAAGTAAGTGAGAGGCAAAAGGAATGAATTTTCAGCACTAGGGAGTCTCATATGGAACATTCAGATCCTGACCTAAACTATTCCAGGGAAAAAACAAATATCTGAAAATTATAATTTTCAAATATTGGATTCTATTCTTTTTTTCCATTTCTGTTGCTAATCATGATTCAGTGAATTGTTTCCTTTTACAGGAATTTTTTTCATTCACACTTAGAATTATTGCTTGGTTCCTCACAGTAAATAAAGCATTTTTAAAAGCTTTTTTTCATGTATCTTAAACCCATTAAGACAATTTCCTTCTTAAGCTCACTTCCTTTTGCCAAATGAAGATCATCAGGACATACCACACGTGTCCATAGGGACAGCAGAGCTAATGAATATGTATGCTTTATGTCACAACAGAGCACTCCCCTTGTTCTGCAGTATCGACCTCTTGTGTGAGTAAATAACAGGTGAGCACTTGTGCATGAGGATAAATGGGGTTAAAACTGCCATAAAGGGACATACTTTATTTGAACAAAGTGGGTGCCCAATAAATAGAGATTTAAGTGATGCTGAATTATTTTTTATATCATGCTGTTTCAAAACGTTAGAAAATAATCTTGCTCTAAAACACAAAACCAAGTTATACAGCAAGAGTTATTTAAAATATATTTCCCTCCAATTAACAGCAGCAGCACTCTGTATAAATTCCACTACATTATTTTTTTAATATATTTTTCAGTCCTCATACTTTTAAAAAAAATATATGTATGTGTTTCATAGTTTTATATAAAGCAAGAGAAGGTTAATTCCAGAGATTCATCTAACCAGCCCTATTCGCCTTACAGATATGAAGGCAAAGATCAATTTTAGTAAGTTTCAAATAACTGTAGTCAGGTTTGACCCAATACACTCAACTAACAAGAGTGAAAAAGCAAATTTATATGGGCCAATAACACAATGCTCCAGCCTGTAACCAGGAATACTGCATTCCTTTTAAAGCGCTTGTTCCAAGACCTACCAACATAGGAAAGGTATAAACAGTTACTTTACTGAGATTAGAGTACCTCTGCTAATTAGCTAAATGAGAACAAATACTGATTAAATGTATATATAGAAGTAATCTGATACTCAAGAAAAAAAATCCTTCTTAAGGTGATTCCACGGTGTACAAAGCTTTCGCAAAATTTGTTTATGTTATTTATGCATTTTGCTTTTTGGCAATCTGCACATTAATTTTTAATGAAATAGTAAAGAGATGTTGCGTCTCACACTTCGATAAAAATATTCTATAGCCAGGACTGGGTGACATAGTGCATTAATTCAGTGTCCTTCACTCCTGGGACCTGCGTATAATTTAGTCCAGCCTGAAGAAAATAACTTTGATCTGAAGGCTGTGGAAAAGCTACATATGAAATGAGTTTTGGTGGGTTTAGTGTTGTTTCTTATATACAAGACGACACATGAAGATAAACTGCTTTAGAATGCTCCTGATGTGGCCCAGGATTAAGAGCAGGGAGCTCTTAGGAGAGCTCACCTACTCTCTCCCTTTCCTTCGTCATACCAGACACACACCACACACGTCTCTTTACTATAAGCATCAGAGCAGCTAGCACTAGCATACACTGTCTTTCCAAAGGGAATATCCTGCGTAAAAGGATTGTATTATCAACCAGTATATTTATTTGGTCTCTCCATTTTAAAAAACAAACAAACAAACAAACAAACAAAAACCAACAAACAACAACATCTATATTTCGTCATGAGAGACGATGTTGTAAGAAGGGATGATGTTATCACAGGGAACCCGAGATTTCCTCCCCAAGGTAGGGAACACCTTAGCTAAGTCATCAGAACCGTACTAATCACGCTCTTAGGGAAAACAGCTCCGCGCAGCTCCCTCCCGGGCTTGGCTGCGCGAGCAGCTGACCCTTCCTTTCCTTCCTGCTCCCCCCAAAGCAGAGAAACAAGATTAAAAGCAGAAGCATAACCAAAGAACTGACATCCTACAAACACTAAGCTGAGCTAACTCTTTTCCCCACTTAAACCTTTCAATTATTGTATTCCACAAATTCCAAAGATTCTTTCTTGCTCATTCAATAAAATGTAGCTGAATTAACTACTGAAAAATGGAATATAGCCTATTTTTTGCATGCTCTTGGTTTGGGACTTACTGTATTGTTTCCTGAGCATTTGAAAGGAACTATATAGGTTGTTCAGTTAGCTTGACAAATTATCCGGGGGATGGGGGGAGGAGGAGGAACAGGGAATTTTCTATCGACAAATATAGAAATCTCTCTCTATATATATGCATATACATTTATATGTTTTACACACACACTTGCACCAGAGAGAGAATGTTTTAACTGAGAAATTGAACTCTGTATGCTGATATTTTTGCCATATTCCTGGAGAGAGTGGGAAGGAAAAAAACCTAACTCCTCATGTTGTATGTTGATTCAAAGTTCATCCTGCAACAGGAAAAGTTGAGCCATGTCCTGAAACACACGGTATGTCATTGAGAGGGTGCACAGGCATTTCAAGGGGCGGAAGAGAATAACATGCTGGCTTTAAAAACAGAAAAAAATGATAGAGCCCAGCTGATAAAATGTCACATTCCTTTGCAGCTGTCACACAAATTCAGCCTTTTTTGTAGACAGCCTTCAAGAGACAACAAAAATCTAAACCATGCGATGATCATATCAATGACTAGCTGAGCACTGTTGATAGCTTAAATAACAATAAAATGTGTTATTTTTCCTGTAATTTTGTACATAGTGTTATTGCATATGTAGTCACCTAATGATGAAATAGTTTTAAAATTTGCTTCAGGGTACAGAAGTCAAGCTCCACTGATTAGCATCTCAAAGCACGATACGGGCACACATTTGTATAGCTGAATAATAGCACTTGTGTTTGTACGATGTTTTAAAAAACAAAAAAAATGCACTATTTTACTTGATGTTTGATGATGCATACTGATGAAATTCCTTTCTCTCACAAAATATACAATATATCACAGCTAACTGTAAGAATTTCAAAGACAAGGTAGAAACGTAACGTCACAAAAAGAGCCAAAAAGGGTTTTTGGTGTCAACATGAGACGCCTAGACCCCAAGGTTCATGGGCTTGATTCTCCTGTCACTTCTCTGGTTTGAAGTCACAAGAACCACTGAAGTTTACAATTTATTGTGAAGCAGATAAATGTACCCCACTTTTTACTTTATGATTTTCTTTTTAGGCAAGAATTATTCAGCAGTTAATTACACAAATGATATTTTGTTCACCAGCATTTGGGTTTTGTACCACACATATAACAAAAACTCATCACAGAGAATATTTCATTAAAATCTAAACAGAGAGCTCTGATATTTGCTGCACTAGCTCAGTTTCTGATTTATTTCCTATGCCTAATAAGGTGGCTTTCAAACTTTTATCGAATGCGAACCTTCCTAAAATTTGCTGAAAGCTGACTGGACAGAAGTCACTCCACATACCACCTTCAGCAGCACCGCATCTCCCATGTGTGTCCCCTTTTTGTCATTTCTCCAGTCAGATTTTATTACAAGGTTTTTGTTACAAAACTCTCCATCAAATTTTGTGTTAAATAATATTATAAAAGTGCATCCACATGAATTTAGTATTAAAAACGCTCTACGCTATCAACAGGAACATTAGGATTTTACTAAATGTTCAGCAACTATCAGCTTAAATTCTTTTTTCCATTAACACTTCTCTTTTGATCCAGAATGTGTAAGTAACATACGGGAATGACTTAAAAGAAAGCTTAAGATTAATACAGTTAAACACTGTTAATTTTTTTTAATAAAAAATATTCACTGAAGTATTTGATACCAGTAGTACAAATTTATTAAGCTTCATTTTTACTTTGGAAAAATTTTTCAGAAGTTAAAAGAAAAAAAGAAACAGGTTAAATTATGAAGTACTGTGAAAGCTGGGAGAGTTTTGTGATTGCAAGTAAAAGATTTACAGATCTTGCAGATCGGTAAAAGATTTACAGATAACAATTGTAAGGTGCATTATGCTAATCAGAGGAATGCATAACCTCTGTAAAGCAGGTAGGAGTGAATCATTTTAATTTTCTCTCTTCTTATAGCTTTATATCCTTATGCAAGGGAAGCAGAGGAAACCTAAATATGACCCTATTTAGATATATTAACTGAAAAGCCTTTGTAGAATTTTTAAGCAAACAGGATTGTGCTTCCAATGCTGCCCATCTAGTTTTCCAATGTGTTAAATTGGATGGCTACTTGGACAGCTCTCTATTCATTACTGAACTGTGGAAAGGAAACACAGAGGTGGCATTTTCCTTTTAAACCATCTAATGCCTTGTAGCCAGATTCCAAAGCATCAAGGAGAGATTTCTTTTTTTTTTTTTTTTTTTTTTTTGCTAGACAAGCTGTCGTAATTGAAATGAAGTCTAATCAGACTCATTACTGTTTTCAGCAATTTGCACCACCAAAGATGCTTATTAGGTAACAGTGTTTAATAAACCGCTCTTTAGAAAACTACCAGTAATGAGCTCTTAACAGCCAATCTTTAGCGTGAATGTAATGTGAAAAGTGTTCCTAGCGCTGAATAGATTTTCACATTTAGTAGTGTCATAATTAAGCTCAAGGAATTGGTAGCTGTGATGATAGATTTACTGCAATACAGACTTCTTTTTTTCCCCTGAAAATATATTTGAAAATACTTGGGGTTCAATAATATTTCCAGAGCAAATTTTAAAACTGCTTAAAAGACTGTGCTGGATTAGCTCTGTAAATGGTACTTAATCAGAGAGCATTTGGGGAATGCAGAGAGTACTGTAAGTCAGGTAGCATCTACCAGGCACGCATAAAGTTAATTCCACCTAGCTTTGTTTGACTGCTCTTCCATCACTTAACAATTTCCAGTCATTAATATACAAATAATAAATGTTGTTGTCACCAGCTGAATGATAATGAACAAAAATGGCCAATAAAAAGAGATACTTGAAGAAACACTTGTCAGTTCTCCCTCCACAGTAACAGCTGAAAAAGCTTGAGAAAAAATAGAGCAAATTGCTTGGTTTCAAAATAAAATTATGGATGTATAATATATGTATATATTTATGCATACACATACACACACGTATACAACTAATGCTGTTTTTCCTACACGTTTCATGTACCGTGAACTCCTAGTACCTACATATCACCAAGAAACTCAAGTTCCTAATGTAAAGAACACCACAGCTCTGAAAATGTAACATTGTGACATATATTATTCATAAAACACAGACATCAGCAAGAGATAAGTTTTCATCAATAGAAAGTTCAATTTAACTAGACGTACACCTCGCTGCACTAGTCATATCAATACCAGTACTTAACAAATGCTGAAAGAGGCAAAAAAGAAAATAAATTGCGTGTATAAGCTCTAGCTAATTAAATATCCAGAGCGAATCTTGAGGAATAGCCACTGTTCCCTCACCAGATTGATTTAGGTCTGACATAATATTTAAAGTTATCAATAAGAAATGACCAAGACTACTTTTTTGTCTCCCACTAAGAGAAATACATAGGGATGCAAATGTTGTTTTGCTTACTGGAGATTCTGCCAGAGAAGGTTTGTGTCGGCGGCCAAGACTTTGGAAAGAAGTGCATAAAGATGAGTAATCAATAATGAAACTACCAACAAAATGATGAAGACTAATTCTCTTGAACTGAGATTTTTATATCAGAATTCCATGTTAAGATGCTAAGAAAACTTCTTTTACTGAATGAGTGCTCTCATTATATCTTTCATATAACCTAGCCCCAAACTTCAGTAATCCTAAATGCAGCCTCTAAGCCTCCATATCTGTTTGCAGCTTTCTGAATCAATAGGACTATGAGAACTGAGACTACCAAATTAATGCCAGTTTCATTTGATTTTGTGGTACGCGCTTCTTTGCACTACAAAGTGGAAAAAGGTAAAAAAAAAAAAAAACAACCAACCACCCACCCCACACCCAGAACTCATTCCCGGATGGGTTTTCGTAGCTTTCAGATCAAAACATCTTCCAGTTTCTTAAGTCTGAACTGAATTTGTACTTAGATCCAACATTTTTAGTGCTGCTGCCTACCCTATCAGGCAATTCCAAACTCTGCACCCTTAAGTCACACACTTAGCTTCTGCTCTCTGTAAAATAACATAACATAAAATAAAATAACAGAGACTCCACAGCTGCTTCGGACTGCCTCCTCTTGTACTTCTGAATAATGCATTAAACTTCACATCATTTGTGAGTGACAACCCGATGCTCTAAGATACATAACATGCATTTTGTACTGTTGATTTTACTAAGTGCAGATGCTCTGAAGCATCAATTGCTCATCAATAAGTCCTTCAATACCATACATTATGATCTTTTTAGTAGTTTAAAACTAAGGTTGACAGATATGTGGTATCCACAAAAAGTATCTTAGGCATCATTATAAAACTATGGTTACCATCCTTTCTTACTTCTAATATAAAATTAAAGTGGGGGGAAGGAACCTTCAGTGCATTCCTTCTGCATCTTAGCACTACCACAAAAAAAAAAAAATCACTTTTCAGCTTCAGATCCATCAGTATTTTATCAAGCATACAAAACACCAGCCTGCTCACCTAAGATACTGACCCCAAACAACGCCTGACTTTCAATAGAAATTGAGACTCTTCCTTCTGATATCTCTAGGCCTGCTAAGCCTGATCACAAAAGCCTTCTTTATCAGACTCTTAAAGGAGTTTCCATTGAAGAACTAGGACCTACCAAATTTTACACTACTTACAGGCTGCTACCCTGAGATGGAGTGTCATATATACAGGAGAACAGACTAGCATAAGAAATTGCATAGGAAGTCAAAGAAGGAGGTGAAGCGACAGGGGCAGGTTAAACTCAAGTCAGAATTTGCCCCAAAACACTGTGAATTGGTGAGAAGGAGCAATAGGATCCTAAAAAAAGGACAGCGAGAAGAACCTTAAGACTCATCTTGAAGTTAAGGTGCTGCCATTGCCCAGCGCCTCTGTCGTGTCAGAGGGTGAGGACTCTCCACAGGGGCACAGCCAAGCAGGAGGGGACAGCTTTAGTGGTAATGTTTGCTGTTATCAAAACCTAAGGTGAGCCCTGGAGTGGCTTGTCTCAGGACAACTCCACCAAAAGACAGCATAAATAGCAGAAACTGGAGTCCATGTGAAATCTATTGCACCTTCTACAGAAGCATAGACATTATTTTCTTCTCCATCAGTGACATTCCAATATTACAGCCCAACTTCTCCCAGTCAGGACCCAGCATCAATCACAGTTTGCCCTTCAGCAAAAGGTACCATAAACAATCTGTAGGGTGCCTTTGAGTACAGAACACCTCAGATTCCTCTGTTCTCTTGTTTATGGAAATTTTATTTAGATTTTTTTGTGGAGTAGAGCGCGGCTTGGATCAAATACCATATAAAATTGTTTCACTTGCTGTTCTGCATTGTTTGTTTGTTGGCTTTTTTAAAAAGATAAACCCCCCCAAAAAAAACAAAAATAAACATAACTGTTCCAAACAGAAGCAACTGCTTGTCCGAACGATTGCACTCAAACCACCTTTGCGGACTGTCGAGGTTACTGTTCTATTATGACACATTTACAAAAGCTACATAATAGATGACTTGCAGCAGATGAGAACATTTGTCCAACAGAACTGGAATCCTTTGTATTATGGCAGACAATACTCCCTGCACTTCAGATTGGTTTAAACACACAGACTTGCCTAGTAGGTCTTTCTTTAAAGGCAGAGCACTCTTCCTTTAGTACACAACTTCCCTGACTGAAATTTCCTATGGAAATATCTCCTTATAAAATGAAAGAGGGAAAAGGAAGAACACCAGGTCCCATATAATACAGTTGTGGGTTTGTCTGGGGGATGGGGGTTAATAAAGAAAATGCATGTGTGAGTGAGGAAAACATCCATGGGCTTTGGAGGGATTGGGGTGAGCATATCAGAATGTAGCAGTCCTTGACTTTTATTTGTCATGGAGTCTATTTTCTGCCTTTCCACTACAGAGCTTTCTATTTATTTTAGCATAACTCTGTATCTTTGTCATTAAACAATCAAGTTCTAATAAAAAACATAATGCAAACAGCCAGTTGTGTAATGAAAAACAACACAGGGTTGAAGGGGGGTTCCTGCCTGATCTCAGCAGCAGATTAGCTTATGCCCTGCAGCATGAGATGGGAAATATGTTCCTCACTATTACAGTTTTGATTCTGTATTTGTATTTTATATGGATTTTTAAAGAGACACAATATAAAGCTTTGGTTCAGAGAATCTCTCTCTCTCTTTCTCTGTATGTATGCATGTATAAGTCTACACACATATTTATTTCTCCTCCCGGAGCAGGGATGATGTTTGTCTCTAGCAATGGCACAGTGTCTAGTCTGGAATCTAGCAGACAGAAAAAGCACACAACCAGAAAAAACATGTTTTGGACTATCCTAATACAGGCTATATCAACTCCAATCCCAAATACATGTCTTTTTGAGAAATTCTAAGTAACCCTTTTTTCAGCAACCATCCCACTGCACTGCAGCGTACTGCAAGATTATTTCTGCCTAGAGAATGACATAGTTTTATTCATAAAAACATAAAAACCATTCAGGTAATTGCTTTTTATACTCAATAAATGTTAACAGTTTATTCACTGGCAGCAAGCCAGGAGATCTCCTCCAACAGACACAGATCTTTCAGATGCATCTTTCCTCCTGTATCTGACACATATGATCTCCTTCTCCCCTTCCCCCTCCCCCAGTTCTTTACATGCATTTCTGCACTGTCCTCTATCTCAAAGTTAAAGCTATGCCAAATCAAGAGCAGCAGTGCTAAAGGGTGGTCAGAAAATAGGACAGCAAAGGTTTTTGAAGTTAACAAAGCAGCATCCTGTTCCTACCACCTATCAAGCATGTTTCTGGTTTCTTCATGTACTGAAGGCCAGGTTGGGTGATTGCCACTCACTTTATGAATTTAACTCTGCAGATACAGCACAGCCCTTCAACACACTCACCCCTGATGGCTTGTGAAATTCATGTGGAGAGATCCCATCTCAGTCTATGTCAGCCCACTCGCTGAGTGGCAGGTGAATAGCTAACCCGCTATACCGTATATGGGGTTAGCTGTTCTGAAGATATATCTGACAATAAAGAGTAAAGTAGACAGTAGGAACAAGGAAATCACATTTATGAGGACTTTAGCAAATTTAGTCCACGGAAGATGGGAAAATGAGGCAGAACTGCTATACCCAAACCTTTGCTAAGTAGTTTCTAAGGCTAAGGAAGGCTTTCAATTTGTCCGTGGCCTTACTTAAAGTTTTTGCTAGTTGTTTGGATTTTTTTTTCTTTAAACTTCACGTTGTTTTCAGTAGGCACATAATTATTTAGGCACGTTATGATACAAAGATCTTGTGCCACCTCTTCAAGAACACATCCAAAACATTTTAAATAAATATCCTATATTTGATTTAATGAAAAATGCCTTGGGCTGTATCCACATCTTGTTCATTCTATGTATTAAACAGAGAGCTTGCCATGACTGAACTAAAAGGTACTTGATAACAAATGGTTAGAGGGCACGGGCTGATATTTAAGAGGTAAGGTTGCACCAAGGTAGCTTTGATGGGCCATTTCGTATTGAGGATAACCAGAAATGACATTTCTTAAAAAGGTCTGGATTGCTAAAGAGGAGGATTGCCCTAAATGCATCAATGAAAACTGCTGCTGAGCATGACTGCTTTTTTTAATATTTTGACTATTTTCAAAGGAAAGACAGTCATGCTACAAATGTTTTTTCAATAAATCTCTGGTGAGTACTAGGCACTTCCAAGATCAGTTACACAGCATACTCTTAAAATGATTAAACTGTCTCTCACAGCACTTTAAATGATAGACTGCCCAGAAAAAGCACTAGTGCCCCACAAATTAGGAATTGTAGCAGTAGTTGATAAGCTAGAATGAGCTCTGGGCCGTTTTAGGACACACCTCACCCTCATTACTGGGCTGCCCCTCTTGGAAAAATTCTTCCCCTTGTGTAAGGTCATTCAACTAGATTAAAATATCTCACCGTAATGCTACCTCTTTATAACACCTCACAGACTTGGGTATAGAAGTGCTGGTTACGGCATGAACAATGAGTGCACTTTTATATGCACTGCATAAAGATACCACCTGTGTGATTTAGTTGAAAAAGAAAATTTAATCTATATTTCTGGGATAGCTCTATCTAAAGCCACAAGTTGCTATGACAGAGAATTTAAATTGTTTGAACGGTTCCCCTGCTCCCTTCTTCATGTTGTTATTAATGTCTATAATTTAGGCCTCTGTGTTGCTAATATGCATGTGGATATCTCGCTAGTCATATGAATAAAGCTGCATAATTAGGTAGTGGTATAATTTGTAGCCTCCAACTCTTTCTCCCACTTCCCTTTCCCGATGCTCCTTGAAGAGACTGCGATTTATGTTGGCGGCAGATCGTGCCACCGTTACTCACAGAAATACCCTTTGCCTGAGATTTCTTTGAAATCACCGACAAAAATTAAACCTCTTAGCAGTCACCAAGGATAGGGATATTCCACACCACCCCCTCCGCCACCCACACGTGGGGGGAGTACAATTGTGTTGCTGGGATGGGAATTTGGGCAGGTGACCAAATGGTTAACCATGCTCATCCTTTCATCCTCCAAACTGACAGAGACTTCTTTAAATTCTCAGAACTCCTTTTACAGAATCTCTCTTTGACAATTTCTAAACGTGCCCCACTGTGTTCACCAAGTTCATCTCTATTAACAGGAAATGAAACTGAAATAAATAGGCGCTCTTCGTGTTGACTGCATGCATTTCAGATTTCATGGCAGCCCGCGTCTTCCCAGTGCCTTTCACATGGAAGAGATAATGTGTGTGAAGAAAAACCAAATTGTAGGTTTAGTAATGTCAAAATCTGATTTATGCCAAAATAGAGATGTCAACAATAGCAGAATAAGTGACAAGTGTTAAATTACTCAAAGCAGTAAATTCTGTAATTATTTACCTCTCTGGCACATGATCCTTAACAACCTCCAGACCTAAAAGGAACAGCAGGAACCACATGCATTTTGAAATTCAGCATTTTTTCTTATTTTTGAGAAACGACTTTTCGCCCCAGTTTGTTTTTTTTTTTAAATACAACTAAGTGCCACCAGCAGCATTTCAAATAAAACGTCAGCAGCAAGCCCCATCGCTGAATATGCTGGGAGCTGAGTACACAGTCATCTGCAAATGGACAACTTTAATTCGATTCCTGGCACCACTGGCCACGCTGAGAATTCTTCTATCTCTTCACACCAGGGGTTTGCTCTTTTAAGCATTGCTCCCTGAAGGGAAGGAAAAACTAGAGAAAGAGGATTTCCAATGACCCTGCACAGATGAATGAATGTGTCAATGGTGAATATTGGTTCAGCTTTGAAACAGGGAATCCTGCAGTGGTTTCTCTGCTTCATCCCCACTAGTGAGTTCCACTGTGGACATCAATGTGTAGGAGGCCTTTAGGGGACAGATAATAAATGAAAAAAAAGGGAGGGGGGAAATCAATAAAATGGTTTAAGAATAATAGAAAGGCATTTCCCTAACTATAACCTTTAAATTATTTCTTAGATAATTTTCTGAGAGATGTGCATCTCTTTGGCCTAGCTGGTTACAGAAACTGGTTAAAAAAAAGCTTAAATAAATAAGGGGTCCTTACCAGACAGCCAGCATTAAAGGCCAGTGTGCCCTTTCAGCACATATTTAATTTTGATGGGTTTCCATTTGTTCACTTGTTTGTTTCTGGTGTAAAGATGATGTAAAAAGTTGTGAAATCATGAAATTCTTAAAGCGCTCCCTGTTTCAGTGTGATCTTATTCGTTCGTTTATGACTGATTTCACAGCAAAAATGGTGACATACACAAACCAAACACGGAAAGGAAAGATGCCTCTTCTCACCTGCATAACTCTCCTGTAACTCAGGTAAACACAAGAACGTTTGTCTAAGCAGTAGTAGAATACACATTTACTTCTACAAGCCTTTTAGTTAATTTTCATTCAACTACCTATCAATCAATCTTACTATGACACAATATAATTTCCTAATCATGCCAATATTCATGCTTTTATCTCTTTTTAAATCCAAAGAACATATATTTCAATAAAACAGAAGTCTAATTATTTAAACATGATGTAGAATAATACTTCTCTAAGGCCGTGTATTTTATGAGTTTTAGTTTGTTAAAGTTGCCATATAATTTAATCTCTATAGCAAAATTTACATAAAAGAATAACACAAACTTCCAGTAAAGAAGGCTGAATTGTGAAATTCCCAGTAAGTGCTTTTTCCTCCCTTATGTCTACAATAGTTTTATTTGTTTCTAAGAGCAAATCAAATACATTCAAAGTGAAACGTACTATTTCTCAACAAGTTAAGAAACACAGAAGAGCAAGTACATCTTTTTTCTTTTACATGTGATAACTTTAACACATAGGATAACAAAAACCAAAACAGAAAAAACTCCAGCAGCTCTGCACAGGTTTCTATACCTTTGAAAAACAGGTTGGCAGTCAACTGCTTTCTATAGCTGAATGCATGCTCTTTAAATATAATAATTCTATGGAAATTAACGGTTCTCATTATATAATTGCTAACAAAATATTTACATCTACCTCCACTTTGATGCTGCTGAGAATTAAAAAAAAATTAATGGATATCTAAAGGGACATATACTGCACAATTTCAGTCATTAATATAATATGCAGATACTGAATATTTTTGGATACTCGGGGGTATTAGCTATACATTTCATAGATATCATCAGATATGATCCTGTTTCAACTAAGAAAGAATTTGGGTAATCGGATTTATATAGTCTACAGCATTTCCTAAGGACGCTGCCTGGGATTTGCCTCTTTTTAAATAGTTGAGATGTTAATGTTCTTTTAAGGCTATTTTTTAAATACCGAGCAACATCTTCATGAAGAGCTGCGCTGATTTCCAATTATGTAAAAATTAATTTGTTTAATCAAGCTACAAGAAGGACAAGAAGTTGAACTGGAAAAATTCCATCACATTAAGTAAAGGATTATTACTCGCAAGAAATATTTTCAATGTCAGACAGACTTGCAGCCAGAAACTAACTATACTTCTTACAGAGAACTCTATGTGCCTGTCTCTCCTGCCTGACTAGTTTTTCAGAGCCCTCCAAAACAACACCAAAATGAAGTCTAAATACAGTGTTGACTTGCTTTTTAATTTCATTTGCTTTAATCACAGCCGAAGAAATTTCCAGGAATAAGGCTTAAATAAATAGAGTTACCTTTTATAAATGTGTATTTTCTTTTACATGGTATGTGCACTGGAAAAGGAAAGGAGATTCCTGACAAGTTGCTCTGCTTCTGGTCTCAGGATTGTCTAATAAATAAGGATATTAGTTCATCTGGACCACTCTCAGCAATATGATAATAAATGTTTCCCTTTTAAAACAGATTTGCAAACTTGTAAAAAAAAAAAGGCTTAATGTTTTTATGTTGTCATAATGCATGAAATCCTTTCATTTTAGTATTCATGACCATTATCAAGTAAGTTCTGTTGAAAAAAAGGGAAAAAAATTTTGGCATAATTTTGGGATGATAGCAGTACAGATGAGAATTGCTCCCATAACCTCCTTCTGAATGGTGATATATGCAAAATAATCCAAAATGAGTTGCTTTCCAGTCTCTTTACAGACTACTTGACATCCACTGCTCAAGTGTTTCAAACCTTCAGTTGCTGACTGTAATAGTGCACAGATGGAACAATATTTATTCTGTCAGTGGAAACTAATTAGGATGACACTAACTCTGAACATTAAACCAGAAGAAAAAAAAAATGAAAAAAAAAAATCACACTTTACACTGTGGCACATGATCTGTGAGTTTACAAATAAAAGCTATAAATTTTAATATATTTCTGTTACATGGGAGGTGTGACCATCTTTGCTGTTGCTGCTGCACACGGTAGCTAGAGATGGGTTTGCAGAGCCCTATCTGGATTTGTGTACAAATGCCCCCATCTCTACCGTTAATTCACTTCACGTCAGAAACCGCATCCCAGCAACTTCCACTTTGCAAGAAGAGCAAGTCAGACTTGCAAATTTTTTCACATTATTCTTCAGTCAGCCACACTACCCCTGTCACCCAGAGGTCACCCCCCTCAGTCTGCCGTCCTTCAGGTCCTAGCTGTGCCAACGTCACGAGTTGGGCAGAATCGAACTCAAGTCAGGGAGGTGGCCAGCCCCACCATTCTGCTTCTTTCCCTTAACTCTAGATCAGACATGTGACCTCAACACACAAACTAGTGATTTTCAAAACCTCACTAGGGATCTAAATCTGCATCTTTTGCTGCCTGAATACCTTTAAAAGTCTTCTTGACTTCTAATGTTCATTAGCTTGAATAAACTGGTTCACAAATGCTTAATGCTTTGAAGACCTATGTGGTACAGCTCACATTCACAAGATCAAAAACACAGCATAGAGCATGGTAGTTTGCTATTAGACTCAACTATCGGTCCAATTGTCTTTCAGCACTATTCCCTTTAAATGAATGGACATGTCAGGAGAGAATCGGGTTTGATGTGCATACGTACTCATGTAGTTCCACCATCCTAACATCTTACTCTATAATAACTAACCTTTGTAAGGAAAAAAGAAAGAAGTATATGCTTTAAGCAATGTTGACTTTTGTATTTGGAATGGCAAATTAATTGAGACCCAAAAAACAGAGAAAAAAAGGATATTAGCTTCCCACACTTAAGCAAGTGTTAACATTTTAGAAGTAATGCATCATAAAAAAAGTCATGCCATTAATTATTGTTCTGTTAATATAAGATAACTGGGCAGAAACAGAACCGCCTGAGAAGGTGAGGTCTCAAAGGCTTCTTGTCTGTGCAGTGGCATGATCCCCTAGAGGTGTTTAAAAAACTACATTTGGAAGTCATACTTTCCATATTGGTAGTGTTGTTCACTTAGCATCTCTCAGCAACCAGAAACATGCTGGTGCAGAATTTCACTTTGACTCCATCCATATTACACAAAAAGTAATGATAAAGAATATTCTTTTCATAAACCACATGGAATAGTTAAACAAACACTTCTTCAACAGTTCCAGCTACAGCCACTAGTCTAATAAAGGATATTATCTACGTCTACAAATCTGGCTTTCCTCAGACCAATGACACTAATTCTGAAATTTAATTATTTTAATCTGAAAACATATTTTAAAGCACCTTCTAAACTGAGATACTAAATGTGCTCCATAAGCTTTGTTTATTTATTGATAATCATGTCAAACCTCAAAGGCTACTAAACTGCAATCTTGCATTTTAAAATAAAATATTTTTTGCAAATTTAATTCAAACACAGGGCACAACATAATGAGTAAACCTGCAAAAAAATGAAGAAGTGCATCTTACTTCTAACTGATGATAATATCTTCTGTGGATGCCAGATAACATCTCTACTGAAACCAGACCTTGGCTTGACAATAAAGCTGGAAGTTACTCAAGTGTATTGTAGCCAACTGTCAGATTTAAAAACAGTCACAACATACTATTAGTGGCATTCAGCCAATCTCTTAAGGAACACAATGACCCGAACTTTATTCTGAAAACTCAGTTTGAAAGCAAATCTATTCCCTAAAGTAATTTTCAGCACTGCTTAAAAAGCTTGGAAAAATCAGATTAGAGTAAACCAGGTTATGTAGATGTTATGAGAATGTAACTTCTAAAAATAACTTTATGGATCAATTCAAGTAAAATTCAAATACAGAGCTCTCACCTTTCACACAGCCCTGCACTTCTATGTTCTACAATTCTGGTCCCAAACTATCAGATTGATACAGTCTGTATCGTTAGTATAGTGTTTAGAAAGCCTGGGATATAAAACAACTCCTCTGCATTGAAGATTTATGCCTTGAGAGGCTTATGCGAACACATTACATACAGTATCTGATAGAACTGCTGCACTACATGCTGTATTTTGAAATGACTATGGATGCCTAAGAAAAAAAATAAATATTCTCTCAAATAAACAGGCATGCATATATATTACTATAATCTGTAACAGGGCACAAATTTCCTTCCCTTTTTTTAATGCAGTATTCCCATCACCATTGTAAACTTCCATGAGAAATAACACAGAATCTTACAGATGAATGAAAATAAAAAAGGAGATAATGCTAAATACAGCCAATGAATGAGGTGCAACCATTGAAAGCGTGACATACTCACAGAAAATGCACCCAGGTAAATGCTTAATAGAAACTCCTATGAACTAACAGGAGTGACACATAATCAATGAAACTCCTATTAAAGCATTATTAAGATGTAACCTTGTTTATTCTAAGTAATATAAAATGTACCCACTCACACATAAAAGCCATCCATGCACTACCCAGCCTATCACAAAAATGATCAGATATAGTCTAAAGGAAAATGTTCACAGATACTTCAGAAAAAGAAGCATACACTAACGCTTCAATATATTTGGTCCAGAAAATAACTTAGATGTTATTAACGTATGACAGCATATATTGAACTTATTCTTTCCAAACAGCATTGACTAAATGTCTCTGTAAAATTGATTCCAAGGGATAGCAGTTTACTACTTTGTGTATTCAAATTAAGTTACTGCTTAGCTAAAATATCACATGCAAGGAAGAAATGGAGTTAGTCTCAACATGTGGCTAAATAAGATAACTTGGTTCATGCATAGCAACTCTACAGACTTATTTGTCTGCTGATTCATGACATCTAGCTTATAACTGTAGCATTAGGAGCCATTTATACAGGAAAAGTACTGTGCTTAATTTCACTTTCACCTCACTAGTGAGGAAAACTACATCAATTTAAAGCACTGCTTACCTTATTCACACTACAACTGAGTCTGAAAAGATTTTGCCAACATGGAAATTAAGGATCAGATTTCTTTTCACTCTTATCACACAGCTGTACCACCAGGAAAAGAACAACACAGATATGCTCTCAGTTTCAACAAAGTAACTTATGATTTCAATGAAGCATATTTATCTGTTCAACACCTTTGGTGCCATTAGAAAGTTAAAATTATGCCTAATGCCATGAAGTCTAAATGTGACCATACAAATATTTCACAGCAAGTACTTTCCCAGTGCAAGTACAAATTAAGAAAATAACGAGCAATCGCAATTCCTGTTGTGGTCAACAATTCTCCTCAAGATCATCATCAGCTTCCCATTGAAAAACATTGACTGTTACTCAGCTTGAAATCAGGGGGAGTTTTCGCTTTGAGCAAGGTCATTCTCATAGGTAGCGTACAGTGAAGCAAAGATAATAGTCGTGTCGTAACCATACGTAATATAATAGAGAATGGTGAAAAAATGCGAATTGTATTTATCTAATTGTATTTATTCATTATGCATCTATTTGCAGTGTTGCGAAGTATATCAGAACGTGCAAAACTAGTAAATAATGCAGCAGAAAGTTCCTCGATATAAAATTAATTTCCCCAAATACAGGAACTCAAAAGAAAGTTGTAATGGCATTGCATAGACTGTTATTTTAAAATTTTGCTTTCCATTTCTACAATTTACAACCTTTTGGCTTAGGCTATTTTCTCTTTGAAAATGATACCCCCAGTGGAGTCAAAGAATTTCATCATTACCCTAGTTATTTGGCGCTTTTCTACAGTTTTCTTATTAAAAATACCTGTGTTATCACTATAAGCATCTGAACTCTCTTTGTTAATTAGTTACATGTAAAAAATGTCCTTATAAAAATTATTCTCTGCAGTATTTCTTTCTTCACCTGTTCTATGAGATAATGTAGCACTGTGGCAAGGAAAAATGAATAAACCCCTTTTGTGGCTAAAAATATACATATGTTCTTCTTTTATTAGCTTTCCTTTTCTTCCTTCAACCTAAACCACAAGACATTTTGACTTATAATTGCATTTTTATTTTGACCTGTTTGTTTTATGATATTTGTTTCTTAAATCTCTTTCAGAACTCTGCAGAGCTGATATACACATCAATGTCTGCCCAAAGTAACAAAAGTGCAATCTAGTGGAATTAAATGCAGTTGTGTTTTGATGCTAAAATAATCTTATAAATACAGTTTCACTGAGTAACAGTGGTGAGAAAATCTCAGGAGGCTCAAGCAAAATCTGTTTGGTTCAAAGATGCATCCTAAAATTCTGACTGTTTTCTGCTGAAAAGTATTCCTCTTTTCCCTCCCTCTCCATGCAAAAAGTGTTCATTTAGAACAGTCTGGTTTTACACCTTGAGAGGACAGAGAAGAGGTCATCCTGAAGATGGAGAGAGGACAACAGCACTTTTTCTCATAGTAAAGACTAAGGTACAAAGATGATGACTTTGGTATGAACGATTTGTGGAGAATAATTGTGAGCATGTAGAAAGAACAAAAACTAGGACAGCGTGTTTTAATCAGGGATGCAGGAGCAACATTCCTAGTTCTAAAGAACCCCAGTTCTTCCACAGAGCCTGGGACAGTGATTCGCTTTGGAAAAAGCAAAATACTTTCCTTCCTCCTCCCCATTCTACACAGTAACTCAGAGCTATCAATTCCAAAGCAGGCTGAAGTCTGGGAAATATAACAGCTCAGGCATAAATCTTCATTCCCAAATCCTTCCCACCTGCCATGATTATTATCAGTCATTCTTACTAATTAAGAAGAAAACAAACATTTCTCACTTCTTGCTGTGGGGGAAAAATATATCCTGTGAGACATACAGATGGGAACTTACTTGGCAAATATTTCTCTCCAGAAATAACTTCTTATACTAACAAATAAAGTGGGCCAGGTCCCAGTCTCCAGCCTTGAGGACAAGTGGCACAGTATGGAGGTTAGTGGTCTTGAGCCCATGAGTGTATGTCCTGGCTCCATTTAGTTTATGTGCTGTAGCCTGGGAGACTCCAGAGGAACAGCAAAACTTTGAAGAATGTCACTGACATTAAGTTACTTAGTAATGACAGTGAAATATCTATGCCAGCTTCCTATTTATTAGACATTTATTTTTTCATGTGTAAGATACATGGTAGGTCAATTTAAAACACAGTGAGATATATTCCAAGTTTTCCAGAAGTCTTCACTGGACCTTTTTATAGTTTGAAAAAAATTATGTCCAAAACAGAGAAAGAAAGATCTATCAAAAAAAACAGAGGATGACCCTCTTTCAGAAAGGCAAATCTTTAGTTTTATTTTTGCAATACAATTTGCATCCACTCAGTATTTCCCTAAACTTCTATTGAGATGTCTCTTCTTCCTTTGTTAATGAGTGCACATCTACGCATATAGTAGCTGTAAACTAAAAAAAAAAAAAAAAAAGGAAAACTGTTGGGAGAGGCACATATTTTCCACATCTGGATTTGATTTAAAGGAAGGGGGAAATCAAGAAAACAGGGATACAATAATGGCTTAAGGAACAGAACGGGAAATACAATGGACATCTAGAAGAAAATACTAATTTTGATACAAATAATCATCAGTTAGATGGCATGGTTCATGAATAGACCAATTAGGGAACTGGATCCAATCAGTAAGAAATACTTTTAAGGTTTGTTGCTCTGACTCCTTGTGTTCTTAAACAAAATGGAAAAGTTTGAAGTGCTGCAGGATGCAGAATGAGCTATTGCAGGAAAGCAAAGTACATTGAAACAGCAGTCAGGGCTGGAACACAGATACTGAAATGCATGTGTTCTTTAGGAAAAACAAAAATAGACGGAAAAGGGTGTCTGATGACGTTATAGACTGTGAAGACATAAAAAGGGATATATTGGATAAAACACTCTGGTCATGTCAAAATAACAGACAGAAAAAAAAATGAAGAGTGCTGCAGCAGTCCCAGAAGTTATGCATTAAAACTCCCAGATTATATCTGGACTTGGAGGGAATGGGGGGAGGCACCAATATTTAAGGAGGCAGAAGATGTGAATTGATCTAGAGAATAGTTCTTCTACTAGTTCAAGCTTTAAATACATATATATATATTGCAGAAAAACGGGACGCAGTTCACAATGGGTTTATCAAAGGTAATTAATGCCAAGCTAATTTCTTTGATAATATGGCTGATTATAAGCAAAGGAAATTACTGAATCATCTAACTGCATATCTGCATATATATGATAGGTTATCTTACCCATTAACAGCTGGAAAGACAGGAATTAGTAAAAGGACTGTAAATTAGTTAAGGAAATACCAATAGGGGTATAATGACAGACAGTATTGAAAAGGCATGTACTGAACTGGAGGAAGCCTGGTAACAAAGCTCATCAGAGATCAGTTTGCAAAACTCCCTTAAATTCATTACTGAATATGAATATGACATAAGTAGGAACACACAGTGGAAACTTGCAGATTACACAAAATTAGGAGGCACCACCAGTAGAACGAAAAATCAAAATAACACACAGGTAAAATATCGTGTTCCATGTAAACACAAGTAATGAACAGAAAGTAGTAGTAGGAAGTATGACTTAATAGCGAAAAAAATTGCTACAAGTTGAAACTTAATCACAAAGAAAAGGGAAAGGAAAAAAACCTGAAATGTATAAGCTGATTGGAAGACGGGCTTTCACCAACTAATTTGATGTTAAATATGGAAACAAGCTATGCAGTTGTAACATATAAACAGGCAATTTTTTTTTCCAGAAAGTATTAATGTAATTACACAGTGAAACATCACCAGAACTGTAATTCTGATTTTCTTCAGGGAAGATTAATTTAAACTGGAAGAAGAACACAGAAGGGCTATAGGGATGACACTGGAAATGAAGAGTGTACGTTCACAGAGAATAAAAGACATTGGCTCGCTCTACCCTGCCAAGATTGAATAGCAATATGATCCTCTGTAAAAATATAATCAGCACTGGAGATGAACTATTTAAGTCAAAAAGACAACACTGGCACAAGAACAAATAAGTATAAAACAGCCATAAATAAATTTATGCGGCAAATTAGAAGATTTGTAACTCCCAGGGCAGTAACATTATTGAACAGCCAACCAGAGTCCTGAAGGACAAAAATAATTAGCTCATGTTAAGACACAGCTTTATCATTTTATATTGTAATATATAGTGACAGTAGGGGACTGGACTTTGAGATTCCCTAGGCCCTTTTGTATTTTATATACCCATCTCAGAAGGGTTACAGAGCTCTTCTTAGACTGTGGAAAACTGGTGGGACTACACCGGTGATAAGAACATTAAGAGAAAGACAGGAAATATTAACTTGGCGCAGAGCCACACTAAGGAATGAACTATTGCTTCCAAACTGGGGTCAGCTCCTCTATACGCACCTCAGAAAATGGGCAAAGTCCATTTCTGCTTGTGCATGTCTATATGTGGGTATATTTCAAGATGATTTTGGGTAGGAAAAGGAGTAAATAGAAATAATAATACATTTCTGCTCAGTTCTTCAGTATAACTCACTTCCTTGGCCCCTGTTACCTAAAGGTTAAGCTCAGAACAGCATTGCAGAGCCCAGCATTCCTTCCACTTGTGTGGCAAAACCACTCGTCTTCAGATATGCACTGCCTGCTTCATTCCTATTTAAATATTAATGCAATTTTTTCTTTTTAAATATTTTTTTCTTTATTTACTTTAACTAATAATAATTCACTTGTGCCCTCTGGTATTAGCACCTATACTGCTATATGATAAAATTCTGTTGAGCTACATGCAGAGACCTCCAAAATATCTATTTTGTAATATGTGATTTTCTGTTGGTTTCTGTTTGTTTGGTTGGTTTGGTTGTGGTTTTTTTTTTAAATAGATATCTTCAGATAATGCTTAGAGATTGTGAAAAGTGGTTTTCCTTTTATGAACTTTAAGCATGTGGCAATGATCAAATGGGTACAGCTGTCCTTTAAGGACATTGGCAATTATTGTCATCATACCTCCTGTTAGGCAGTTCAAATTGCTTAAAACTTTGATAATGATTACTTGACTGCATTTAAATGAAGGTCGTTTACCCTTCCATTCCCTACTTATATAGCGTCTTTCGTGCAACACGCCTCAAGGCCCTTTCCAAAGAACACTAATCAGTACACAAAATTATATTGAAGCAAATAACCTTGTCACAAATTCCATTACACAGTAAAAGCTAAATAAAAAATAATAGCTTTCCTGTCTATGTTTAAAAATATATATCCACTTAGTGTCAAGCTTTTCAAGTAGAAGAGAATGCCACAGAAGAGCACGGATCATACTGCACAGCAAGGAAATGAAAAGTAAACTATTGCTACGACACACTTAACCAATACTTGCCCTACCTTACCAATACAATAGGCAATTGCAAAAATCAATATTTTTAAAATGCTGGCTCATGTTAAACTCAAAAATTTTCAATAGGAATTTCAAAGGAACAGCTGAAGCCATGTCCAAGAGGGCCAACCAGTCAGTGGAACAGAAATCGCCTTGTCTTGCAATAATAACTGTTTTAAGGTTTGATTGAGGCAAGACTGGCATCAATCTGACATTTACTTAAAGGAGAACTGTAACCGTTTTGCTCAGCCTGCCAGTTCAAAAAGGAAGAAAGATTTCTTCCCATAAATAAAGGTAATTTCTTAGCTGTGTACACATACAACCTCCTACACTAGCTCAGACAAGTGAATGTACTTCCCTTGCTTGCAAGTCTAGACAGGAGAAAAGATGACTGATAATGTCGCTCCCATTCCATAGTGGGCTTGTTGGCTACTTACTGGTAACCCCAACACTGACTGCAAATGCAGCAGTCTTCACAAAATCCAGCAGGCTCTTTGAGTTGCTACAAATGGACATAAGTAAAAATATCAAGTAAAAACAGCCTGGAAATTATCTTTCCTCCTAACCAAACAAGTGATTTGATCCACTTTAGTGGCAAACTCAGCCCTTCCCTTGTCACAAGTCTGGGACCATAAGAGAAACTGTAGAAAAACTATGTACACAGGGAGCTAAAATGACAAAAATCTTAGTTCACTGACAGATGTACCATTGTATTTATAGCATTATCTATGCTGTAGAATATCACACACACCACAAAAATCCAGTGATTGCTCTTGCAGATACGTTCTGTGGTAGTTTCTCATCTGAAAAAGCAGAAACAAAATGAAACCAACTGCAACCCTTCTAAGAGAGAAAAGATCTAAAAAAAATCAGAGAACAAGAGCCACCCCACATCCCATAAAATTTAACTCTTTTTTTGGCTGACATAAATATAACAGGGAAGGGGAAGAGAAGAAAAATTAAATACAAGGGAGAGATGTCCAGAAATAAGAGACACTCACTCAAAGCTCTTACCCAAGTATATGCATTATTGCTGATTTTAGCTTGTGAATAATGAAGAAGTTGAGGAAATAAAATACAATTTAAAGAAGAGAAACAGAACATTTGGAAAACTCATTTTAAAATTAGACAGAAAACAACTGAAATACAAATAAATAAAACTCTCACTGCATAGTAATCGACAAGATGCTTGTGCTTAAAGTGATGAAACAGTCTTTGTTCAGAGAGTCCAGGTTGCCGACATTTATACAAATTTATACATTTCTTTGGCATACTATACGGTGATCTTTTCACATACAAAAACAAACACAATTTTCCTTTGGAAGCTACACACCTCTTCTGCAATTCCAACTGAAATGATTTATTGGCCAATTGACACTTCTTGAATTAATTCTTCTTCAAGTATAACCTAGGAAATTCCATCTCCTATCAGTTATGTCAAATTTGACAGCCTCAGGTGAAATTTCTCCTTTCTTAATTATTTTATTATCCCATTAATTCTCCCAACCCATTAGTTACACTCCCATGTCCCCCTCTGAAGAATTTCTCTTCTTCCTTGACGTCTATACCTTTCAAGAGCCTCAAATAAACAATGTCCTCTCTTGGCAATCTCTTCGCTATACTAAATATGTTTCACTACTGTCATTTCCCTTCAGAAACTAAACAGTGCTTATGCATCAGTTTTTCTCCACCTCTCCTTTAGTAACAATTCCAGAAGGGAACAATCAAAGTGGTCCTCTCAGAGCTAGAGGTGTTTGATTTTCACTGCTGTGTGATATGATAGTTACGTACACATGCTTCCCCAAACCCCACCAAAAAAGTACTTTTGAAAATTGTACATTGCAAACCATATCTTAGCTGTTGCCTACTGTTCCTCTATATGAGGTGACAATAAAAGGTGAAATGCACCATGTTGCAAATCTAACAAATGAAAAAGCAGTGTGTGTTTCGGTGGCCACGCTGAAAGGAAGAGCACAGTACAGACACCACTCTCAAAACTACTGATCCCTGGGACAGGCTGCCCAGGGAGGCTGGGGGTATCTCCATTCCTGAACACTGTCAAACCTCAACAGGACAAGGCCCTCACTGACCTGATCTAGTTTTGAATTAGGCCTGCTCTGGGCAAAAGGTTGGGCTAGATGACCTCCAGAGGTCCCTTCCAACCTAACTTGCCCTCCGTGAATCACTTAAGAATTTTTGATCATTCCAGAAATACAGCGTAGTACCTCAAATCAGCTGTGTGCTGAATTGCCCATTAGATCTTGTGCTGTGCTATTATTTCCTTTACAGTCTGCCACCAGATGCAAGAAGTACAAAGACTGGACCTCTTCTCCCAGCAGTATTGCCAGGAGATTTAGGAGATTATTCAGCTTCTCTTGGACTGCAGCCATTTTTACAAATTGTGAGAACAGAGAAGACGGATGGATCACACTGGAACCAGGAGACAACCTCAAAGAAATATATAAGACAATCATCACTACAGCAGCCATATAACCTGCAATGGGGTAAAACATAGAACTATCCATTGTTTTGGATAATTCCAGGAAGATAACAGTCAGCAAAACCAAGTACAGTGTCACCACCTTTGCCAAATGATCCCAGCTCTTTCTGGAATACAGGTTTCACTTGTTTTTGAGAAGGGATTAGGTACGTATATATTGCTCCCTCCCAAAATTGAGGGCAAAAATGGAGCCTGCCTTGTCTGAGAGTCAATACATACCCTAGGAATACTGCTGTCAATCTAGTGGAGATTAGAAGCAACTGAATGTTCACTACTTTGTCTAAATTTTCTCAAGAATACCCTTATTTCTGCAGACTGAATTGGAGGATCATATGTACTTCATCTTCTCCAAGACCTTGCTGTCCTTTTGCTACTCAGTTACAGCAAATCATCAAACCACTGTAATACTGTTTCCCCGACATAAGGATCAACTCAGCGCTTTTGGGGACAGTCCCTGCTCACAGCAGAACAGAGATTATTTTAGACACAACTGGAAATGGCAGAGTCCCTTTGGGGTTGTCTTTCACCAGTATAGTATCTAATACAGAATGAATATGCTAAGAGCTCCAAGTGTAGTATGCTCCAATAAAAAGGAAAAGAATAAGAAATAAAACTACTAATGGCAGCACAATAAAAATAAAAACCCACTCAAAAATAAGTAGCAAATCAATTAAGCACAAAATCTGAGAAAACAAAGAGGTGCTCAAGGCTACCAAGTGCCTAATTCTAGAGAGTTCATTCTTCAAGGTATTGAGCATCACAACACTGAGTTGGCAGATATAAATCACTGCAAAACCTTGTGTGCTTTCCAGTAGGAACGTGCCTACCCTAAAGTCAAATCACAATTTCTTGAATTGGTGTTTAGCAATCAAGACAGCAGCTTGCCAAACTGGGTCTTTCAAAATGCTTTTCCTTAGAGAAGATTCACATTGGTAAAGTCTTCCACAATTACATTTCCTCTGGAATTAATTAAAGGATAACTTTTTTCATAATCACATTTTAAAAAGCTGATTTTCAAACGTTGTAGAGATACAATTAATTTTTAGAACTTTAGGCTAGGCTGTCAAAATAATATAACATTGGAAAGTATTTTCAACACAAATTGAAAATATACCAAAAAATAAGCGGATTATAGGGTCTCAAAAGGAAGCCAATATTTGGATTTCTTCTACCATTGTTTAAAATTTTTGAATATGTCTAGACAAGGAATTCAGTTTTAAAATCAAAATTATTTAGAAAGGAAACATTGTCATATGTCATTCAACTCTTAAATCTTAAAAAAATGTTAATGTAAAGTTTTATGGTTGAGGATGCAGTGATTATTTTGATTATCTGGCAATCAGAGGTTTTGATTATTTGATAATCACAAAAGCAGGCAGGTTTATTTTTTACTTTGCTACAAATGTAATATATATTATTGCTCCTGCTACTAAAGCTCAGAGAGCCGGACTAAAGATTGCACATAATTCCCATAGCATCGTCTTCATTGTTGTATGTCAACCGTCATGCCTCTCAGCTGCTATCATATGATAGATACTCTGTCTTAAAGGCGGTCACCACAATGCAGCCACTTCTGGAGTAGAGTGATGTGCTATTAACACATGGCAGATTATGATCCCTGTGCAGAAGAATGCTGTCTATCTGAAAGTACTACTGAAGAAATACAGGTGATCTTCAGTGAAAGACAAACATGGCATCTTCATGACAGAAAAACTGCAAACTCAATGCAACTCAAAACTATAAATGTTTAAGACTATAACTGCTTATGATCTCACTTATTCAAAAGCTTGTATATCCAGTAGCAAGGTAACCTTACTACACTGTCTGGAGAATTGGTTTAAGATATCTCAGTGGGACTTGGAGCATCCAGACATAAACTGGCTGAACTGTTAACCTGAAAGAAACCATTCAGTATTGCCCTAGAATTAATTAGTTCCACTTTAACATGGAAAAGGGTTTCAGTGGGAAAAGTGCCAGAATGAGAGCCATCAAAACAGACCTCTGGTAATCACCAGAGAGCAGGAGTATTAATCTATCTGATTAATCTGTTGAGCTGTAATAGTTCCTCAAGGGCAGTGTGATGAGTTGGTAAGTGAACCTGGTGTCATTCTTCTATCGCCTGCTCCAGAAGGATATAGGTTTGTACAAGAAAGCTTGCTGGCAATAGCAGTGCTTCCTATTTGCCCTGATAGAAACTGGTTGAAAACAGCTGAATACTTCTCCAGACCCACTAGATGCTACCTTTGCTGAAAATTTTGCAATGCATTCACCAAAACCATAGTGTCTTTGGCAACATTAAGTAGGGATTGAAGCACTTGAGAGGAATAGTTAGCAATGATACAATACTAGAGCTATCATGGAAGCCAATCCTGACATAAGACTAAGATATATTCTGGTAATAAGGTCTGTTAGAAGAAGCCTCCCTGCCAGGGAAGTAGCAGAGGTTTTTGACAACCAGAGGAGAAAAGCCACAGAGTAAATATGATCATAACTGACCGTACAGCTACTGTCAGCCTTTTGCCACGTTAAAGCAGGTGTGCTACCTTAGTACTCCTTAAAATGTTTGGCTTCTGCTGGGTATCTGAATGTTGGGAGCCACTAGGTCTGGGGAGGGAATGAGATTTCACTGTACTTCAGAGAAGATTCCCCTCCCCGCCTTTCAAAGAGCATAAACATGTTTATCTCATTTTCTGGTCCCTAATAGAAAACTTATTAAAGCTAACTAAAACTGAAGTGCTGGAGAAAGCATGACGGCAGAGACAGTGTTATCTGCCAACCTCCAGTAAGGATTTTGGTGACTGAACAGGAATGTTTATGGTATCAGTAAACTCCTACAAGCATTTGGACTGACAACCGTGGGCAAAAACTAAGACAAATGCCAGTTATTGCCAAGGACAATCTGCAGTTAAGAATTTCACAGACAAAATATGAGACAAAGGGAATACACAGTAAATCATTATCAAACAAACTGAAATAGAGAAACTGGAACAAAAATTTAACATATCAAATTATTCCAAGAAAAGACAAAATGATCCCAGTCACTTAGATTTCAGAAAAGCTGCTGATGCTGAATCATCAAGGAGCCATAATTTCATCTGTCCAGATTCCTGATGTAGAAAATACTTGCACAATTTCTGTCACCTTTTAGAAAGACAGTATTTCCTACTGAACTGAACAGAAACCTATCCTATCTTAATCAGCTAGCCTCCACTTGGCAGCTGCATATGTGTAGGATATTTCTAAAAGGGAACCAGGTCATCAAAGGAAGCATCTATTGAGCATCTTTTCTTTTACTCATTGACTTCCTATTTTTCCTCTGTGCATTACACACTTTTCCCCTCCTTTGTTGGCCACCTCAGCTCTGGAATCACACTGAGAGTCAATCATTTTGCAGTCTCTGACCCAGAGTATTGATTCAATGCTGTGAAAGATGCCATTGGGTTATAATCAGTAACTGAACCATGAAACTATATTATTCCTTACTTTCATTCATTCACTCCAGTAATATGACTAAACACCTTTAACTTCTTTCATCAACTCTCTACAGTAGCCACGTCACGCCGGCAAGACAAAAAGTAAAGAGAAAAAAAAAGATAAAGTCCAAAGAGGCCTTTTGGAGCATGATCAGATCATCCTTTACAACGTGTTCCCCTCTGCAAAATAATAGTAGGCAGTCCTTTAATATCCTTCTTTGAAAGACAAATTTAGTTTCTTTACCTATAATTTTCAAATGGACACATGCCATTCTCTTAGCCTTTCATAACAGACTTGTTTCCTTCTCTATCTGGTGTCCATACACAGACACCAGACTCTCATGAAATATCCCATCAGTCCCACTGCTGAATTCTGATTTCACCTGATGTCACCTTTCATTACCACAGGCAATTTAAAGCTCAGGCATTCTGCCATAGCTGAGGAGACATAAAAGACCAAAAATTACTTTAGAAAAATTATTTCTCAGAAAAAGTCGAGGAAGAATTTATAAGTCTCCTCTCTCCATTATTTTTTCCCCATCAGCAATTACTCCAAAACCTGAAGTGTTTTCCCATTTATTTAGCCTCACATTAGTAATAAAAAATATTATTTTCTTAACTTTACAAGTCTATAAGGCATAAAGAATCTTCTAGATAAACACAAGGTGAATTCTGATGGAGCCAATCTCCAAGCTTGGAAATGACAGAATTACAGGTAAAGAAACCAGTTCTATCTTCTCTTGCATGGCTACCCTGTGTCTTGTCAACCCAGTACAGATGGGAAGAAGTAAAAAACAGTAACAAGCATTTCTAACAAAGAGGAGAAGGAAAGGAATCATCATCAGAGAGAAAACATTAAATAAAATACTTTAAACAGAAATTACTTTAGTTACAGGAGACCAATAAAGATGGAAAAACAAGCAATCCAAATAGCATGTTGATGGATCTCAAAGCTTTTCTCTTGCAGAGCCTAGTAAAAGAATGCACTAATTGCTTTGCTTTATACTGTTCGATCATTCTATGTTTGTAGATCTATGATGAAAGGATGTACCTGATGGAGTAAGTCCCAAGTCCAGGAGTCTTTACTGGACAATCTGTAAACCTGAATTATGAATTACTCTACCAATGAACCATCAAGTTTCAAAGGCTTGCCTTTTTGTGGAGGCTCAACACAAGACACTGAAGAGGCCAGAAAGTACTGCCTGAAACAGTTATCATCCCAACTGCAAAGGATAATGAAAAGAAAATCTTCCTTTGGCATAAAGAGCAAAAATAATATTATAAAGATATGTCTTGTAATACAAGCCAGACATTTCATGTGAAATGGTTCCTGTCTATTGTAAATTTCAAATGCAGAAGATCTAGGATGTCTTCTTCTTCCTCCCTTTTAAAATTCTATTAAACACATCAAATTCAAATCATGAGAATCTCATATGTATTAGAATGGGAACAGTAGCTTCTAAGTTGAGAGAAATAACTCTGAAGGAGGAAAAAAATAAGTTCCCTTACCCCAAGATGAATCCTTTAGTCTCTTTTCCTCAATTCCATCCTTCTTAAGATGAAGCTTGGAAGTAGAATCCATAGCTAGATGGATACAAGAAGTTACTCCCACCCATTAAAAAGTATCTTTCAGCAAAAGAGAATTCAAGGGAAGAGTGAAAATGGTTCGAGGTTGAGCTGAAAGTTAGCTTTATAGCAGCCGGTCAAGAAGTCAAATCCAAACAACCTCTTCTCTCTCGCTTTTATCAGAACATAATCTGAGGAATGTTGTAGATCAGAGACTCAAACAAAGGAATTTTGAACCCTTGATATGCCTAAACAACTTGTGTTACCTAACTGAGAAGTAGTGGGGTAAATTTTTTGTAGTAACTCATACTCTTTGCCTAAGTATTTGTAAAGTGGTCATACTCAAATATGGATAACCCATTTAAATAACAAGTTCTTTGGGATACTTAGGGTTGGATGAAAGTCTAGAATGACAGTATTTAGCTAATATCTATAGAGAAATTATGTGGAAGGGCTGTGGAGAACTGAGGTTTATAGCAGGAAAGATTTGGGACTTGGATACTGTATTATGCCAAGTCCCACATGTAAGTCATTTCATTCTTTCCTCTGGACGACTGATTAATCCCGTTCCACTACAGCAGCAGCAAGTTCTAAGATACCTTATAAGTGCACCAAGCTGTTCCCAGTGCTATTGCCAAACAAAGTAAGAATATTTTCTTTGATGTGAAGAAAAGTTACATTCCTTCCTCCTTCAGTTGCTATCAGTGTTGAAAAACTACTTAGGTGAATGGCTAGATATCACTAAAATCTTGTTACACAACATATCAGAAATCTCATTCAGATCAAGCGGCACAGATACGGAGATCAGCGGGAGCAGAAAATAAGGGAAAAGAAAAAAGAAAAAGTGAAAAAGAGAAATACACGAATAAAGCACTTTCATGAGCCCTTTCTTGATTATCAGCAGAACATTAAGCATGTCTAGAGTATTTTAAGTGCCCCATCAGGTAGAGATGATAATTGAGAGAAAGGGTATGTGAAGAAATATACATTAAAGATATTTTGTGTCTACTCTTGGGAGGGCTGGAAGTACTATGATGGCAACAGATCTGCGTTTCAACAACCATTTCATTTTCTTGGTTACTGCCCAAAATGTTTTCCAGTCTAAGCCATGTTTCATAACAAATCTGTAAAGTCTCAGAGTGCTATAGAAAGCATTACAGAAATGCAAATCGTACTACTGGTTAATGCAGTTTCTATAAGTAGCAGTCATAATAAATAATTGAAATAATATGTACTGCTGATTCACAGTGAAGGGAAAAAGCCCTACTGCACCTGGCTGACAGAACTACAGATACTGCTGAAGACAGGAACGTTACACTTTACTATTGAGACGTACAATGCCTTCAACTGAAGACCAAATTCTAACTGGCTAGAAAAGAATAGAATTACAGCTCAGTTGTGTCTGAGAATCCATGATAATGTATTGTAATCCAACAAATAATATTTCAAAAAATGTTGTTCAAAAAAAGCATTAGCTTCTCTGAAGATTCCTAATATACCAAGTTGTTGTCCTTCCCTATTTATGTGCTGCAGGTATCGTAATAGCTCTCGTACTTCGTAGCATACTGGAAGCTCATGCCATAGACGTTTTCCGCAAAGGTCTCAATAGTATGAACTGTAATATGCTCTTCCATATCAGTCCCAAAAATTGCTGCTCATTTGCCAAGGCCCTCTTGACAATCCTCCACTCCAGGAATCCTTTCAAACTGTTTCGTGCTTTCTGGACAACATTTATTAATTATAGGGAAAAAAAGATATTTTACTTTACCTGCACTATTGCTGCAGAAACAGCTCTCTTAGCCAGTTACCACACTGGACTTTCTGAAAACAGACCAAAAGAACGAAAAGACGCTGTCTCTGCTCTGTGCAAACATACACACAGACACACAAAACGGTTCTGTTGCAGTAAAGAATTAAGAAGTGAATTACATATTTTTAATAGAGTATTTTCTAATAATATAATTGTTAAAATTGTGGGGGGTGGGGGAACCCACTCTCCAAATTCAATGGGATAACAATCTTTCCCTTGGACCCTGAGCTTATCCCTTCAAGTTACAAAAACAAAAACCCCAGAGAACTGGCAACCAAATTTATCACATTATTGTTGGCATCAAAACAGAGGAATTTTTAATCTATTTCAGCTGAAATCATATGATCCAGTAGCCTGGGGGAGGGGATATTAATAGCAGTCAGGGTAAAGAGAAGAGAGCAATTTTCTTCAGCCCAGAGCTAGGCAGCAGGTTCTCTGCAGCTCTTCTCCACCATCCACCCGAGCGCATGGGGCCAGCGGGGCGGGAAGCCCCGCGGCAGTGGTTCGCAGAGGTAGCGTTGGACATCAGGGCTCGGCGGTTTCTGACAGCCCACCCCAACTACAGCTACGGACTCACACCACGGCCCTCCCGATGCCAGCCGACCCTGCTTTTGATCATAGCGCATTTGAAGAGCTTTTAGGCTACTTCTGCAACAGACTGTGTGCTTTTGTACTTAGGATTGGAAAAGATGACGGAGACAGCACTGAAGAAAGTAAATTGGCTATGAGCAAGTCCCTATCTCCTATTTGGTATCGATAACATATTCCTTTAATGAGGGGCAGCAAGGAAGAAAAAAACCAAAACAACAAAAGACGACGGAGAAATGGCTTTCATCAACAGAAATTCATACATCAGCCAACAAGCTGAATAATCACAAAACGGGGAAAAACCCTGATCCAAGCATTAATAATTCAATTAGTATTCATTGAAATAACATTGATTTAAATTAATCTATTTCACATCACTGTTCATATCTTATGTGCTTTCTATTACAGCTTAAAAATCATTAGTGTATGAGCCTGCTAAGTACTTGCATCTTTAAAAGTAACAAAAAGGAGACACAAACTTGCCAAATAAATATTTTTAAAAAGCCTCAAATAGTCAATAAAGAAAAATGAAATGTAATTGCTTGTCACTGTGCATTACTAATATGGAATACACTAACATGTTACCAGCTGTATTATAAACTTAATTTGATTCACTGGAACTTCAGTATATTAAAATATTGGTAAAAACTGCATCAGCCACCAAAGCATGTACTTACCAGCTTGTATTTGCACAATACAGTATCTGGCATTGTTTGGTGCCTGACTGAAACAGAACACTTTTCATTTATTCTACTGCTCTGCTCTGAGCTCATCCAAAACACACAGGAACAACAAACCGTACATGTTTCTGTCTGAAGTAGGCCCAGCAGATCGACAGAAATATCCATGTCCATCACAGAGCTTTGCTGGAGATGATGCGGAACAAGACGCATTTCTAAAGGAAACTCCAAGAGCCACTGTAATTCCTAAAGCTCTGTGCACCACAGCCAGCACGCAAGAACTGTGCTTCTCTGCTTTAGGACATAATTTCTCTTTTTCATGTTGGGTAATGTTGACACTCTGGCCTCGGCCCTTCAGCAGTGGGTCCCTACCAAGATGCATAAAAGATAAAGAAGAGAGAAGCATAGGCAAATGCAATTTGATAGAAAGCAGCAAGACCAGTCTGAGCTGCCTGGTATACTAAAATGATTTTATAAAGAGATAAAAATAAATACGCTCCTCTTTACATTCTCCTGTCATTACCCTTTATGCCATAGTGATATGGTGAATCCACAATTATTGTTACTATTGATTTTATTTATTTATTTTTACAATACATTGAGGAAATTTATGACTTCAGAGAGTCTGATATTATTCTATCTAGCTGGGTAACTACAAATCAGAGATATGACAGTCCAAGCACTTGGTTTTTAAACAAGGTTTTTTGCTTCCTATAGGTCTCTAATTAAGCTCAGTCAATTTTTATTAGTTTCCACAGGTTCAGATTTCATTGCAAGGCAATCAAAATACTTTAAATCTTTTCACTGTCAGTCATCTGTCTTTGCCCAAGAGAGCCTTTCACATCACAGCTTTTACCTTATTCTCCAACAATGCTTATACTTGTTCTCTTAATTGATACTTGTTTACACTAACGATTTCTGCTATGTGTGAAATACTTTCATGTGTAAAATAAACTGTAAGTAGCATTTCTCCATCTCCACCCCAAACTCATTATCTAAATGCTACAGGTTACTCCACGTTTCTATATACACAAAACACAGAAGTGGTGATTTTCTTATTTAGTAACAGTTGTGGTCACCTTAGATGTACCTGCAGTTCAGCAAGGGGCACAGCCTGCCACTGCACATTATCACAGGATAATAGGACAGAAGAATTTACATTCCAGATACCTTTCCAAAAAATACCATAATTGGCTTATCAATGGTACTCAACCAAGTGCAATATAAAGCTCAGGCGCAAGCTTATTTTATATATGCATACCTATCTAAATATATACTTGTATAGATAGCTATCTATATCTTTTTTTCCACATCATGTGCAATATTGAAATACGTTATCTTTTCCAATGGCATTACACACCTTGCACCAGCCTGCAGTATGTAGATACAATAAGTGCTACCACTTAAACCGCAGAAATCTTTGCACGCCGCATCTGTAAACAACCTCAGTGCACTTCAGTTTCCACAGAAGTATGTATTTGTTAAAGCTTATTTTACCTGAAAAAAAGAAAAACACTAATAGCACCATGGGAGTTTCAAGAAAGGCAGGCAAATTATGATCACATTTACCATCTAATTTGCTCTCTGAGGCTTGTTCAAACAGTGCAAACATTGTGCTCCTCTTCTTCATTTGTTCTGACAAGCAGGATGACAACTAATCACCATCAAGAGCTTTCCCACTCTCCAGGCCCCCGTTTTCTGTTTATCCAATTTGATGCCTTCCAGCCAAGGAAACTGTTAGCCTTCCCTGCCACCCCAACTGAGAAGGCCAGCTCTCCAAGGCCGGATTTCAACTAGAAGTCTTCTAGGGTGTGAATCCACAGTGCTAAGCAGGAATAAAACAAGCCCTTTCTGCTGTGCGGTGTGCGATAGCACCAGCAGTGGGTTATGTATAGGGTGACAAAAACACCCAAGGGAGGCAAAGAAGGTTAGAGACTGCCACAGAAAAAGGAGCCTGAGGAAAGGAGAGGCATCCTCTGCCTTCTTCCTTTGTTTTCCCCCAAAGACAGATCTCTGATCTACCAAAGCATTGCCATGCAAGTCCTAAAATGTGCAAAAATAAGACCCCCAAAAAAAAGGAAAAAAAAAAAAGCTTGGAGAATACTGGGAAGTTGCTTCAAGGATGTCTGTCCTTTGATAGATCTTCTCTCCAAAACTATTGCACTGATTGGCCTTGATAAGACTCAGCCATACAATCAAATTATCTTGGCTTAACGAGTTAAGCCAGTGTCATTGTCCACATGTCCCCTCTTCACCCAGAGCCGAAGCAAGACAACACAAACTGAAATGAAAAAGGACTAAGCCATATTACCTCACATGTCCTTTGGGCTAAAATAGTATACAGTAGATAACATTACTAAGCAGATGCATAAGCCATAAAGATTTCAGATGGGCCACTTGTTATTAACCTAAAAGGAAAATGATGTTGCAACTCTGATATTTAATAACGTAAAATGTATGTATGCACATACAAATAAGGACTCACTACAATTCAACCTTACTAAACGGAGGTCATATCAAAACTGACCAATGGGTTAAGCAACATATATGGCATAAAAAAATCACCCAACTGTTCATTGCTTTAGCTGTCTGATACTGTATTATTTCTGATAGTGTGAAGGAAATAATGTCAACAGATAGCTGGCTAACTCCAGATTCATCAATTTTAAGAGACCTTGACCTTCAAATTGACCAAACCTATACCAAAAATTCTTTCTTTTTCTTTATAAGCATTTGAAAAATGCATCTAGGCTTTAATTGACAGAAGGTACACACTCTCTTACCATTACTTCTGTGCCTTTACCTGCAGGCAGCAGCCCATAACCCCAGCCAGTGCCACCAGTGTCACTAACCAGCACCGCTGCATTGGATTTAGCTATACAAAATACTGACATTAGGAAGCTGCCTGGCTCAAACTCTACGCTAGTTCTTGAAAGGTTATTAAATATTTTCCTGGACCTTGCAATCCTGCTGCTTACACACGTAATTAAACAGTCTGCACTAGAATACATTTTGAGTCAGGTGATTGTTCATGAGATATTGTGAAAACTTGTCCTAATAGAGAGTGCATGTGTGTGTAGGTGTTTCAATTTTTTGTTGTTTTTTTTTTCCCCACAAATGTTCTTCAAGTATTTTCACACCCTTTCTAACATCAGGAGGGTTTTTTTCTTCCTAAAAGTTCACTCTTTTTTTTAATGCCTACTCAGGAAAAGATGTAGAAATAAAGCATGACAAATGCAAATATCTTTAGAGCCTCATACTTGGTAAAGGGATAAAACAGGCCATGTATAACCTATACCACTTCTTACGAAAGTACTATTTGAAACAGAGAGGAATTTTGCAAACTAAAGACTGCAAAGGTTTCAGTGAAAGGAGACATAATAAAATTCTTTGGAAAGAGGTTGGTATATTCTTAGGAGGGACAAAGCGGGAGAAAAAGCCATTCCCCTTGCTCCTGCTGCTTCCAAGAGTACTTGCAATTTCCTTTTCTTGAAAAAGATTTAGGGGACAGGAACATCAAGGCTGTTGTCTCTGCTGCATGTTACATGAGGGCCTTCAGTTCGTTCTCTATTACAATGATAAATACCTTCATGGCAGTGAGAGGTTCCCCCACATCACTCTGCCATCCATGCATCACACCAGTCTATGGACCAAAGAGGTGGATTTTACTGATTTAATGATAGATCTGGTAGCCTAATGGATTTTAGATTAGACCAGTACACTCTCATGTCAGTATATAATCTTCATAAGTGTCTGAGCCTGAAGATGTTCAGTGGTAGAGCTGAACTACTTTCTCCAAGTGCTTCATATGTTATTTCTGTAGGCTATGATACTTAAATGGTCCATATCAAATTCACAGATGTCGTTTCCTTTAGCCATTACTGCTGTTTACTAGTGGTTGGCTCATCTGTGATTTTAATTTGTAAAGATCAATTAAGCCACTATCCCCAAAGTCGCAGGACACTGCAGAGCTGCAAAAGATGAGCTAATGGATTTTTTTCATCTCGTCTGCTTCACAGCATTAACTTGGAGGATCTTAAATTCTGAGCTTTTAGATCAGAGACGGATATTTGCAGAAAGAAGCCGAAGCCCCAAAGTAACTTTCTTTAACAATTAGTATCCTGTGCAACTTCAGTGATGTCAACAGAATCAAAGGGGAGGTAAATCAGTGTGTGTTTTTTGGCAGCTTTCCCTTTTCTGCCAATTAGAACAATCAGACTCTAAACTTCACATTGAGCTAAAAGAAATTAGCAGTGTTATCTTGGTCAAATGTTAAAGTAAATAGCACTTGAAGCGTTAATCATAATTGCAGTTTTTCAAGTTATTCATATCGCATTCCCATTGGCTCATTTTCCCATGCTTAGCATGGTGAACGTACTTTGATGAGCAGCATTAAGCCTGCTTTGTCTGTGCCAAAGGAGAAAGCTGGGTCTCAGCTGCTAAAGCAGCAGGCTGCCAAAACAGCTGGACTCACCTTCCCCAGAGAAGCCTTCTGCTGCTTGTGGGAGGCACTTGGGTACAGAGGAGCGGAGCAGGTGGGAGGACATGGTAAGAAGACAACTGGTTTCAGACATCCTTCTCCAAGTGGTGGGGAGAAGAGGGCAGAGTGCAGAGACGGGTGAAAGGTGTAGACAGGCTCCTAAGGAAGGAAACACATCTGAACCCTTTGCTGATTCTTAAGTGGCTCATAGGGAGTATGTTTTAAAAAGTGTTAGGGCAAAGAGGCTTTTTATAAGGAAACAAGGACTTTCTTGATGGGGAGGCAGGCTGTGCTTTAGGAACAGTACTGTAATTAATTTCTAACTACAGCCACTATGTTATAAACGAGCACAGACTGCAAGATTTTTCAAGTTATTTAACGCTTGCTGAAGATGATGGGATAGGCAAAATTCAATTAAAAATGTAAGCAATATATTTTGATATGTAATAATTTCAGCTTAAAATAGTTTAAGAGAGATGCTCTTTCAATGCTGTAGATGTGTAGAGGATACTATCAAACATCTTCTGGTCTTTCCACTCCTCCTAGCTCTGCATGCACAGACTCAGTGCAGGTGTTTCCAGCAAATGCCCTTCTGTGCTGTGAGGGATTTGCATGCAAACTCCCTCATGAGAAGTGGAAAGCTGGAGACACCATGGCAGTACGTGGGAAAGGAAGGGCCACTGAGATGCCACAGACCACTGAGAGCAGTTGTTTAACAGAGTTAAACTCAGAGTCCACTGAAGTCAACGGGAATTTTGTTACCAACACTGACAGGACTTGGATTTTCTCTAAAATATTGTCAAATAAGCAAAACCAACTGACTTCAAAAAGCCTCATCATTATCCTCCAGATGCAATAATCCTAGGGGGTGCTTGAAATCATTTTAGATTACAATTTCAGGCAGAAGTCTTTTCAACTTGGTTTTCCCTTTAAGGAACAGCTTTCCTTATAAAACAAGAGCAGTATTCTCTTGCATTTGAACTTTGCATGAAAATCCATATTTCCAACATATCATAAGAAGTTTCTTACAGCTTGGTAGGTTACCAGGAATTAAACAGCCCACACCCTTGAAGTGACTTACACACCACAAATAAGGACATGTAAGAATAGACTGAAGTAGAAAGGAGTCACGCGGTAAGAGGACTAGGAGATGCAAATATTTTACCTTGTCTTACTATCACCAGGTAGTTTTCAGAGGAACCACCAGCTACACAAATACAAAGCAAAGTACAAATACTAATTGTTCTTATCTTCTGTCTGTCTTATGTATCTCTACATGCCTGAGTTAACTATTTAAACAAACATTAACCAGTGAGCTAAAGTAAAATGACATTTTGTTTTTTGATCTTCCAAAATGCCACATGAACATCCTGTACAGTGGGCCAGTCACAAGAAGTCACATCAAATAAAATAAAAAGGATTTACCTCCTGTTCAGCTACTTGCACAGCCTGTCTCTAAAGCAAAAATAACATCCCCAAGTTTTGCTGAAGAGAGAAAGCATATTTCTGTCATTAAAACAGGCACAAGTATAAGTCCACTACCAAGCCACATAGATTGCCAGTACAGCCAATGCAACAGCAGCACATCAAACCAAAGCACCCTGGCTGCAGGGCCACTAGCCCTACTTGTACATACACTACTGCGTGCACTTGCTGGTCCAGGGTATTGTGCACCAGCCTGGCCAGTCCCAAGCACGCTTATCACAGTATCATTATTCTTCCATTTTAAGTTAAAAAGCCAACTAAACCTATATTGCACAAAAAAAGCCCTCCGTAGTAGATTTCTTCCAAGTTCAATAAGAAAGGTATTGTATCAAGTAGCAGTAGCTAGGCAGTCTTTATTGGGCTCATAAAGGATTACGATTTTGCCCTATTCTCTATATAAGTGAATTTCTTAAAATATCATTTTTAAAATGGCACTTCTTTTTCTCATGATAGTGTTTCTTTAATATATTAACTTTCCCACATCCCATACTTTGATGGTTCGGCAATTTTCTAGTTCATTTTAAATCATTTTTTGACAAAACAATACCAACAGTTCAGTAAGTGTCCCAGCTGAATTTTACAATTTACGTTTCTTTTTGAAATACCCTCTTACTGAATAGCTTTAGCAACTAATACAATTCTTCAATTTTAAAGCCAAAAGAATCGCATTAAGCACTAAATTCATGGGGAAAGGGGAGGACTAGTGATACCGAATGTTGACGGTAGATTTTGTTTTTAACACTAGAAAAGTTTTTTTAAAATCAGTAATATATTGTAATTTACAGGTTTCATGCATACCCTACCGTATGGATTTTTAGTTGTGCTTTTGATGCTTTGACAGACACATACACAGATATGTACACATACATGCATAAATGTGTATATGTACATACATGTAGGTAAATATGTAAGTGTATACATATGTAAGTATATACAGATACATATACACAGACTCATACATACATGCATGTAAGCCATTGCTGTTAATTTTCTCTGTTCTGGTTAAACAACGAACAAAAAATATAGCAGAAAGTCACGACTATGAAATAAAATTTATTCTTATGTGCTATATAAGATGCAATAACTAAGCTGAGTAGAACCCTGGTGAAGACATATAAACTTTGTTTACATATATTGTGTGTGTTAACAGTGAAGTGAACCACTAATAGCATAGCTCCCAATCTGTGATTTATGATAACTTTGCATCAGTAACACCATGATAACGAACTTTTACAAATCATGAACTCTTATTGCATTCTCACTTTGGAAAAAATTTACAGCCTTACTAAGAGAGCTCATTGAAAACTAGGGACATGAGCAGAGCTGCAGATCCAACTGTTTCAAAAACTTACCACACTCAGCTCCTAGTATCTGCCCATCCATCGGAGACAACCTTGCCCACCTGAGACAGGAACAATTTTGGTACAAAGCAAAAATACATCAGGTTAAAATTTCCTTTACTTCAGCTGTGGTACTTTTCTTCAGCTTCCAGTTGAGACAAATAACAAATGGTTGAGGGCAGGACCTTAGTAGGTGGCTCCAACTTGATCCACAAGAGGCAACTGGACTTTTGCAAGAAAAAAAAAAGCTGCATTTTTAAATTAAGCTCTGTGCTTTAATTCTAGTATGGACAAAGAATGTTTAAACTCTCTATAGCTCTAGCTTTTAATATTAAATACATCTTCTCTACAGTCCATATGGGATTTTTCTCTTTAAACATGAACTAAGTATTTTTTTCTTGAATATTTGTATTAAAGAGTGAGGTCAGCTCCAGAATTCCTAGAAAAGGGCACCACAAAAAAACACCTAAAAATGACATCAAGAGAAGGGCATGTTAGACATAAGGTTTGAGAGGGGAGGGCAGTTATGTTTAAGTTTGCCTCAGTCTCTTCCCTTGGTAGCATTTTGGCAAATGGAAATAACAGCTACAGAGTTTTTGTTATTTCACTACCATTTATAAGATGTCTTGGTTGTACGAACTACACAAATATATGAATATGTATTTTCATAAATGATACGTATCACAGAGTCTTAAGTTTAATTTATTTCATGAACAGAAATGTTTGTCTCTTTACTCTAATCCCCATTGTCCCAAAGAAAACTATATGAATAATTTCATTTTGGTAACTGTCCTGATAAATATTCAGTTACCATTTCTATTTCTTCTACAGAATAACAAAAATGTTTCCAATTTCTGTCATCATATGAAGCAATCAGTACAAAACAGAAAATTCAAGAACTAAAACTAAACCTGTGAGGAGTCTGCCATAGTGGGGCTCATTTTAGAACTGGCTGCCTTTGCACTTAGATGTATAAATGCTAATTATCAAGGTCATCACAAATTTGTGTGATATGTTAGGGTTTTTTTTCTGCCTTTCTATTAACCTGAGAAATAAAAGTGTTCTTCCTAAAAATACTATTCTAAAATTCTAGAATATCTTAGAACTATACTAGCGAGCTGCTAGACTTACTCTCTTCAACTATCTCCTCTCTTAATTTTCAAAAGTTACAGGAATCTACTGCTACAACTACTGCATCGTGAGATTAAGCTGCCGTCCGTCTGTAAGTAATATGTCCCTCCATTGTGACATATAATTTCTAAAGCATTAGTATCTTCTTTGGGAAACCCCCATACTTTTTTTCTTATTCACTAAGGTATTTGCAAAAAAATTAAAGGAATTCTCAGGCCAAAACTAAGAGCCTTAAAAAAAAAAAAAAAAAAAAAAAAGAGAGAGATCTCAGCCTGTTTGCAGTGAAGTAGATTCAGAGGAGTGACTCACATGGGCAACCTTGATATATAACCCTTTTTCCTGCTATTTATTAGTGATGGATGTCCCATTCCAAACCACTTTGCTCGCTGGGCCAAGAGAACTCTGGCCATTTATGCACCATGCAAAGCCTCTCGATTCACTTCAGGCTGGCAAAGAAGTGTCAGAAGAATTGTGATTAGGGCAGAGGGGAGATCTTTTGAAAAGAACTTGCTAAAAACCATGTCTGAAGTAATTTTTATTAAATCTAGCATGTGCACTTTAGGATTTGTTACTGAAACAATTAAAAACATATATACAAGAAGGATTCTCTAGTATTACAACCGCTAATTTAATTCATATCTGAAATTTTGCAGATGATTTCTCCATAAACAGAGGGATTTTTATTAACAAAGTATCAGCAACATAACTTTAGTACTCACGATCCAACTTAATGCTTTGTTTCCAGATCAGCTGAAGAAAGATCTTGTACCTAGCCACACAAGCACTGGTGTTGGGACCATACTAAGTCACAGCAGGATTGTACAGAATAATATTCAACATGCTAGGTGGGTGGTTGAATTAAAGCAAAGACCTTTGGGTGAAGCTAAGCCAGCAAAATAACTTTTGCTGCTACTGTGGGGGGCTAGCATTAGGGAAAGACAGAAACTAATGGAAACCTTCCCTTGCATGCCAAGATTGCCACTGGACTACTGAGACAACGATAATAGGCTTACAAGAGGTGATAAGACCGCAGACAAATGGCGATACCACTGTATTCACCTTTGTGCTGTCCTTGTGTCTTTAATATGTCCCTTCAAACAGGTTATCTGCAGGAGTGCTGAGGAGCTCTCATTTTGGAGAAAGATACAGAATAAAGTGGAGATCTCATGTGCCTGTCAGGTGGTGAAGTCTCACTGCACACTTTGTCATACAGGAGTGAGAGACGGAGAAGTAAAACACCCCCCAAAAAAATAAATACAGCAAATATGGTGCCCAACCAACTTTTACTTCCCAAAATTCTATATCTGTAGGTCAAAGGTGCCAGCAAAAGAGGAAGGTAGTCAGGTGCTCTAGATAACAACTGTCTCTGAAGCAGAGGATGCACATACCAGCTTTCAATAAATTCAGTTGAAGGTGGCTATGAAGTTATTCCAGAATTCGAAGAATGCTGTTTTCTACTCTCTTGTGATAAAGGAAAACAAGTGACATAACTGAAACTAGAGAGAAGTGGATTTAGAATTGATCTTGGATTGAAAGAGGCAACCATGCAGTTTAGTGGACATTACTGAAGGCAAGAATTGTCTGATGGAAAGAATGAATACTTACAGTATCCATTACAGTAGCCTTTCAACATTAGAAAGAATTCAAAATATTACAAGAAGTGTTACAAGCAGCATTGGCCAGAACAGGATACAGATTTTAAGCTGGAATTTAACTAAAACACCTCTTGGAATTGTACCTGCTCTGACAACTCTCATGTGGAAATACACAGGTGAACATGCAGGGACAAAAAGGCAACAATTGCATCATTTTGCAGACAATTAGCAAGAACCCACAGAGAGTGTATGGTAGGGACAAAGAAATGACAGTAGTGCCATTAGCAAAGAAGAATTATTCACAGAAGCAGTGAACACCTTTGTAAAAGATTTTTTTTTTTTTTTTGGCACTTTCTTCAACCAGACAACTTTGATGACATAAAAGATACAAAGATTTTTACTTGGGTAATACCATTTTGAACTGGAGTGGGGTGAAAAGCAAGAGAGCATGGCCAGAAAGTTCTGAGCAAGAACCAGATTTTTCAAAGGCTAAAGCTTAGCAAACTTGTACATTCTAGAAAGTGGAAGCAACAAATCTAGGCAAGAAGTTAACTGAAAAAGCTGATTTCATGGTGAGGCCATCATTGACCCGCTCTACCAGACAAACAAAAGGTATAACGATGCTTTGGAATGAGCTTTGGAATGAGGAAAATATGTAAAGAACTTTACATCTAAACCAGTTGCTGATTTACACCTGAGTGAAGTGTTTCTAATGAGAATCTTCAACAAGTCAAATAATTTTTCATCTCTTTGTTAGGATTTGCATCAGAAACCCTTTCTATTTTCTACAGGTGTGTGAGTGAGAATATTACTGGCATAATGATCCTTCAATGGTATCATTTAAACATACAAATATCCTGAGCACTAAATAAAGCTAAAAAGTACCCATTGAATAAGTCTTTAAGATGTTTTGGTATTGAAAGGAACCCAGCACTGACTAAAACGGGTCTTAAGCTATCGCTGTCCTTTGCTGAAAATGCTCAGCAAACTTTCCTTCCTCCCCAGGTAGATATAGTTTTTTTTCTTTTTCAGTAATCAGTGGAAGATCTGCAAGCTGAGGTCAAAGCTCAAAAAGCTTCAGCAGTTGTAGACACTCTCTGGAACACTGGACAAACATTAATTGCTAAAGCTTTTGTCCAGAATGAAACAAAGTTACTGGAGTACCCACTCCCTATCTCACCAAGAAGTGAATTTTCAGTGCAACATGGGACTATGTTTAAATATACAGGAATTTCTGAGATATTTCAGAATTTACATTTAAGTACATATGAAAATTATTTAGGGGCTGAAAAAAATACCTAAGATAAGGGCTGGAAATACCCTGAGCTGGCCTAAAATGAAAGGCCAGAAATGGAATCTTCAGAGTTGTCCCATGTGCCAAAAACCACAATGAATAAGTCAACACAGGCAGTACAAAATATTGACACTGCAGCTCCAAGTAGGATAGATTTGTTTACGTTGCTTGGAAAAAAAATACACTTCTTTTAGATTAATATTCCCATTTTGCTGAGACAGCAGCTCCTAATAAAATGACATCTAAACTGGTGATGGTGTATATGCAGTATTTGTACTAGACACAGCACAGCTGACAGTAATATATGATAAAGGACAACTTATTAAGCAAAAGTATAAGTTGCTCTAAGTAATGGAGTGATCTAAAAGTTTTATTCTCAAGTCTAATAGAGTTAATGGACAATAATGCAGATACTGAAAAAGGTGCCTAGTTAGATTCCAATCCATGTTATAACACAGCAGTATCACTACTTTCTTTAATCAATGCGGGCAAGTGGTGGTAATTTTTAGAGTGCTACCAGAGAACATACATAGAAAGAAATTAATAGATAATTTACATACGATATCAATAACATTTGGGGTTCCTTCCCATGGCCCCTGCATATAGTGTTATCTGTGTGTTCACAGCGGGAAACATTAGTTGCAAGTCTTAAAGGATGCAAATGATCATCCTGGGATTGCTGGGTACTATAACATGGGAGGAACAGGGCATCCTATTTCAGTTTCTGAAAGCAAGAAGATAAGAGGCATCAAATTTACCTTTTTGCCTAAAGGAACCTTGAGCAAGTAACCATAACGCAATATTTAGACAACTGAACGTCAAAACACAATCCAGTCAGAGAAAATGGGCTTTCTGGCTTTGATTAATACTGGATTCAACTGCTTAAGTCTAAGTAACAGTGCAAAACATCTCAAAGTCTAACTGGATTAAGTAATAAAATTCACTATTAGGCTGGTTGCATATAATCTGAAATTATGTTGAATGCTAACTAGCTTTTTTAGCAGTACTGTTACAGAACCTTGGAAAGAATGGCATTGTGGACTAAACGGCCAAGTTTCTAAATCCCATACAAAAGAACCAGACGGAGCACTCGAAACCTCTTCCACTTCAAGAAGAAATGGTCAGATAAAGTGTATTTTTGCAAGCATCCTAAGAAACCGAGTGATCAGTGACAAACTCATTTCCCAGACTGTTGTGCACTCTTCAGCCATGGTCAAGGATATGGCATTGGAAGAGTCTTCTGTCAGGGGAATAACACTCCAAAAATCATAATTTACACTAATTCAGAAATTAAATGCACGGTTTATTACTTGAGAGCCTGGCAGCTGAACAGCAATATGCGAGATCTACCCTGTGAACAGTATGTACTGTAGGCAGAATTGTTAGAATGAAGGAAGACTAAAGATGAAGCCAAGACTCCTGGTGAGATCTATCAGATGCTTATTAGCACAAGAGATTTCAAAAGCTACATCACAGAAGGGATAAAACAACAGAAAATAATCTAGGATAGTGTACAGTCAAGGAGGAGACACAGAAATACTGGTGCTATGTGCGAATATAAGCTAAACATTTGTAAATGCAATTCTGCAGAACAACTGATGTAAAAAGAAGACAAAAGTACTGACCTACTTCACGGCTCTTCGTGTTCTGACTACCTCATACAAGCTTTAAGGCTAACAGTTCATCTTCATCCTCATTCATTCAAAATCATCATCCAACTTTCTACTGAAGGCCTCCCTTTCTCCTCATCTGCCAAGAAACCTGCAAGGAGGTTATTAATGTAATATAATGTGGAAAAGCAGTTGAATGAAGCAGTGTCATGACACTCCAAGTATGGTGGAAACGTCTTCCAAGAATCTCTGTATCTAGTCACCTTTGATGTTTATAGTAGGCTTGCAGCTCCATCCCCCCAGTTAGCAAACTTCTGTGCATATCTACCAAAGAGGAAAGAAAGAAAAGAAAATTGTCTTTTCCTCAGGATAAATGAAAAGGGATTTCAATTATGTCTGTTCTTGACAATGTCTAGTATGATCGGAACTTGCTGAAGACCAAGTTCCTGGCAAGATAGAAGGGGAGAGAGACCTTTGAGCATAACTATAATTTTGTTAGGATGTTAATTAAAATCCATATTGATCCACAGAGGAAAGTATACAATAGAAAATTGGTATATACTACGTCTAGTGCTGGAAAGTCATTCATAAGAGTACTCAGGCTCCACAGGAAACACAGTGGTATCACTGACACAATAAAGGGCCCTAAAACTAAATAAGGTACGTGGCCATCACAGTACTATGCTCACTTGAAAGACAAGGTGGGGAACTATGATTGATTCTATTCTAACTCAACGGCATAAAGCAGAGAGTAGATAAAAAATGGGACATGAGCTACATGTTTATAAAGACTTTAAAGGAGAAATGACTTAAGCAAAATCCTTTAAGGGAATATTCAATAGAAGCAATATGCCAACAACTTTTTCTAAAACCTCCTGCACAAAATTGTCAGAATCAGACATATTTGCCCTTTGCTCTTTTTTGTTCGTTTGTTTGTTTTTTACATCATATCATCACTACAAATATTGGTGTATTCTAATAATGCACTATAAACTATTTTAATCTTTGCTGAAGGTTATATGGTAAATACCTTTTTTTAAAACTAAACAAAACAAAACACAACCCCTCCCAATATTTAAATGAGAAGATGGCAAATTTCTGTGTGTCATAGGGATACAGAATTTTGCATGAACGTAAAGATTTTTCTCAGCTTTTTAACTAGCTAATCTTCAGATAACTACTAGTTAACCCCACACATAATCCACAGAATTTGCATAATTTGCCTTTCTTTGAATAGCTGGAAAAGACAGGAGGTTTTAGAGTAATTTTGCTAGAGGATGCTCTTAAATAACCATGACTATATACAGTAAAGAATCAAAATGTATGGTAGAAGCTGCAAGGTCCAAATTGTTAATCCAACAAATGGATGACCAGGAAATGCAGCATGTATTTACAGTGTTGATTAGGGCAAGAGAATTGAGAACATCCTAAAACACATGGAGCCCAACAATGCAATATACCCAACCAATATTTATTGCTGCCTCTGTAGAAGCAATTTCCATTTTGATGCATTCTCTCACACATGATGTTCTGAAACAGTTAAGTAACATGAAAAATACAGGTTCAAGATTATATCTGTCATAGATGAAAATACAGCATTTATGCAGCATTACATAATAAAGCCACTGCTTTATGGACCCAAGGTCCTCTTGGGACTGCCACAAATCTACATATTGTCATACGGTGATAGATTTTTACATTTGCATACGTGAATTAAGAAGAACCCACATTAATAACCGAAACAAACAAAACACAGTTATTGAGTCTAAAGGACTGAGGAAATTTAACAGTGTCATTTGGTTCTGGTAAAGGTCACTATTAGTTCACAAAATCTGTCTGGAAAGCCACCTATCTTAGCCAACATTTTATAAAGAAATTGAGGAGTCTGTATAAAACCACCTGATTCCATGGGGGATGCCAACACTGAGGGCAGATCTGCATTTGTTCTGTACTTAAAAGACAGCAGAACTGCGAGGAGGGAAGAGCCTGCTGACAGTTCTTTGCACACTTGTTTTAGAAACTAGGAATGAACTAACTCCACCAAACTGTTTATCTGGCTGGTATGTCTAGCAAGTAATTTCTAAAATTCTACTATGCTAATATATGTGAACTTATTAACACTGATTTTTGCCAAATAAAATATCAATTTTGTGGAGATAATCAATGCTAAGCATGGAGCTCCATAAATTTCTGGAACTCAACAAATTTAGGGAAGAAATTATATGACATGGTATCTGCAATAACAGGTGACTGGACTGATGATCTTAGAGGTCTCTTCTATTCTTGTTTTCCGAACCTACTACATATAAATTAGATACTAGGTTTCACTAGTAGCTTAATCCAGTTTTGGACATGAATATTCAGAGTTGAAACATGAATACATCCTCTCACTACATCATCCAGACTATTTCATGATTATTTCAGCTCATGGATACCGCCATAGCCATCCATCTCTTTCTTATGCTTTAATCTAATGGCACAATTGGTCCAATGAAGGATTAGACATTGAAATTTTTAATGTTCAGAAGTTTAACTAGAGTTCTCTTAGCCTTAAGTATCAGAGAATGCAAAAAATACATCATCCTCACATGTTTTAGCAGTAAACTTCATGTATCTTCTACCATATATAAAAATTAGCCTCTGGGGATATAGCTACAAAAAACCTGTATCTAGCCCAACATTCTGATATCTTTAAATAAATTTGTAGACATATAACATAAAAAATTATAAATGTACACACAGCTATCTACATCTGTATATATTGCAACATGATTTTGGAATAGTACATTTGCTAAATGCAGTATATAAAAAAATGGATGCAAACTCCCCATAATTTACTAATAGTACGCACTTTTTTAGAACACTTTATAAGACCCTGATTTAGCCTACCTGACATCCCTATAGAGCTGTAAAGTATAGACTAAATTTTAAGGCACAGAAAGTGGGGTAAACAAAAAAAATTACAAAGAAGCACAAAATCCCAGGCCTCCCAGTTTTTAATAGTGAACGCTAACCCACTGAAAAGCTACCAGACTTATTTTGGGGTATTATCTTCAGTTCTTGTCCACTTTTTCATGGAAATCTCTCCATCCCCCACCCCAAGAGAAAAACAATATATTCCATCTGAGGAAGCCACCTGTGCTTTTTAATAGCCTTGCCCAACAAAGAATAGGTCTTGTAATAGATGAGATACATAAATGGAAAACCATTCAACATTTGAGAAAGGTGACTAAATTCACTAGCCTAGTGTCAATTTTTAATTCCTACATTTGTTTTTCGAGGTTTTTTAAAGGCCATTCATGAAATATTAGAGATGCCTGTCTTATATTAATGTTATGTCCTCTGACATCCACTCAGTGAAAGATAAAAAGATGGCATTAAGTTTTAGCAGTGAAGTAAAATGTTGCACGGTGCAAGGTGACCCAGTCTTATTTAACAGATTACCAAAATATAATCAAATAAAACTTGTGGTCTTTACACTGGCAAAAACAGTGCAGCGAGAGGACAAATATAATTTTAAAAACTTAAAAGACCAATTAAAATGAATCGTGCATATATGTAACATGTAAGCAAGTCCTCTGCAGCTATCCAGTCCTTGTAAGAGCATCCATATTGAGAGCAAATTTTAGTACAGGCAGGTTCAGCTTTCCCTACAATTTTATCCTGCCACTGTATCTAACCCAAAACAAATGTCCCAAACTCAATTAAGCTGTTTGATTACAATAAAAATAGTCCTTGCTCTTCATCTTAGTCTCAGTATCTACTGGCTGATAACTCATAGCTCACAGGGAAAGCATTGTCTAACTGCATTAATCCACAGCTGGGGGAAAAAAAAAAAAGAAAATAAAACTCATACCAGTCTAATGATGTGTGTGCAATTCAATTATACCACAAACTGCCTTGGGTTAAGATTACCAAAAGAAAACTTTAGGAAGCACAGATTTTGTAAAACAGCTCTAGACTTTATTGATACAGTTCTTCTCATTCAGCTTGTTTCTGATTGTTACTACAATTTTCATACACCTTTCTCTAATGTGTTTTCTGATAGCTACTGACAAACTTAAGATATTTTCATGATGGACTTTGGCTGTAATCCACTATGGCAATTCCTCCGTTTCTAAACCCTCACATTTAGTCCTTCAAATCCATTCACTGAGAGCTGCCTCACCTGCCACTCTGATTGCAATGCCTCCCAGACCCTCATCAGCTCACCTCATCTATCCACTGTCACACAAACTTGGGCTCGATTTGTTGAAACGGAGGAAACTTCTACTGGGGTCGAACGATGTAATTTGGGGCTGAAACTAAGTGAAGCTTGCTCGTTTGGATAGAGTGTTAGGTGAAATTCTGCCAAACAAATCCTGAAAAAAAAAACCAAAACAAAACTATGAATTCATGCCTGTATTTTGCAGAGAATGGCTCCCTTCAAAATAATTTCTGAGTGTTTTAAATTAAGCACTGTGGGCCTGGAAAAGTGCAAGCAAGATTAAATGAAAAATTTCTTATTTTTATTTTTTAAATATCCTTTGGCAAAGAAGATAAAACAATAGCTAAATGTCCCACAGAGTTACTCCCTTACTTGCATATTTATTGTTTACGCAGTTATTCCCTAACAGCGAAACTCTCCTTTAGCACGTAGGTTTACATTATTACCAGGACAGACATTGAATCTAGAAGAGTTAAGTTCCTTCTTCATCTCTGTTTGCAAAAAGTACAAGAAAGCCAAGAAAACAAAAGCCATTGAAAGCAATCAAATTTTTAAAAGAATAAATCTTTCTTTTGAAAAAAATAAAAACTGCCAAATAAATGTAGCAAAATGTAATGAATGTTTGTTACTTTGTTTTAAAATGCCAGTTCTGTACCAACTGTAGTGATGCTTGCCCTTGCTGCTGTAACCGAATCTTTAGATCTCATGAAATGATGGCGCAGTACAGAACACAAGTATTGCAGCAATGCTGGGAAGGAAGTTCAGGACTGTAAGATGTCTGCAGCATCGCTGTTTTAATTCTGGAATTTTACTCAGTAGAAACAGTCAAATTAAGGCAGTACAAAACTGAAAAATTTAGTTTTGCCCTGTATTTACAGATGTATAAAAGAAGAAGAAAGGATGAAATGCCGAATGTACCGTTACTTCTACTACACAACATTAGGTAGACGATATGGGGCAACGTACTTTGTGTAGACAATTTAGCCCATGCGATTCATGGGCTGATTCTGATCTGGGTACATCAGAAGAGCTCTGTAACCCAGTATTTCACTCCAGTGCCCCAAAAGGTGTCAGCTAGCAGTGGACCTACCCCAGCCAATGGTTCACAGTCCTTACTTTAATGTAGTAACTGGTAAAGTGCTCGCAGCATTTAAATGGACATTCTTCATCTACCAGACACAAGCCACAGGGAGAGAGAGTTAGTGAGGGGGGAGGTGATGGAAGCTGCAGAGGTAAAATACATGCAAACATCCACAACTTCAAAAATGTACTATTAATACATCAGGAGATCTCATTGAATGCAGTTTCTTACCCACTCTGCCCAGATTTGTGCCACTAAACGCAAGGCTTAAGAGCCTGAAAAAAAAAAATCCAACCATGTGAAAGTAAAAAAACCACTCTGTATAATAAAATGGCAATAAAAATCCCTTACCAATTACTCTACTACCTTCTCAAAATAGCAATAGTGTCTCTTATGCCCTAATTTTATCATTTCCTTTGCCCCACGTTAAAACACCAGTGTAATTATCCTTTATAAAGGTTGACTGAGGTCCCTGTGAAAATCTGCTCAGGGTGATTATTTAGTTGGCTTTTTTATTTGTGGAATTTAGGCAAGAATGTTTCAAGCTGTTTGTCAAAATAACCACTTGATCTGCTTTAGTATTTTTGTAATTGTTAAAAAAATAGCATTTTCTAATAAACAGAGGGAAAATAAGGTTAATACTCTAATTACCAACTTGTAAGAAAAGTTGAACATGAAAGTTGTGCAAAGGGATTCCTAATTTTGATGTATTTGGAGCCAATTCTCAGGACTTAATGACTGCAGTGCACCTGGAAATGTAAGGCACAGCAACATGTTATTAGGGAATATTCTTCGACATTTCCGTAACACATTTAAGCACTACTGAAAGTGTTTTGTTTCTCATTAGTAGTTATACATGTAAGTTCGTTATTTCACATTCTGATGACTTTCAAAGCACTGGACTTCACATGTGACACAAATACTTTCATTTTAAGAAGAGAGATTTCAAATAACTTGATGTATTTACCTAAAGGAAGGTTCGCAGTGCTGAAAACTTGTCTGCTTTTTCCAAACTACATGGCCTGGTCTAATAAGTCAAAAAAAAAAAAAAAAAAGAGGTTTTTCCCCCCGAAAAGCCTTCCCAAAGTACTCCACACCAGAGATGTTAATAAGGAATTATCAATATGGCTAGAGTCCACCTAAGGGAGCATCTCAATTAAAAAAAAGTTGAAACTTATTTATATACTTAATGAAAACCATACCTAAATATTGTTTTCCTGAATGAGGCTTTTTGTGTATAAGCAACACAAAGATTGCTACTGAAAACCTATCCTGCAAACAATGCAAAAGCAACTTAAATGCGTGGTAGTTTCCCCTAGTCATACATTTTTTCCAGTTCTCTCTCCAATTACTATTGACTTACTGAGGTACAACTCTTATAAACATAATAAAACTGCATTTGCTGCCTCTCTGCCTCCAGAAGTTGACCGCCACCACCACCACCATTACACAGTAAAAGGTGCAGAAGAGTCTGATGACAGAGAGAGGACAATGCAGAGGTGAACCTCCAGAAGGTGCAAACAACCACAGCGTCCCACAGCCACTCTCCTGCAGCTCCAGAAACATTAATCCAGGGTCTAGCTCCCTGTCAAGCACCCCATGAGCAGGCTTATGGGGCTTTTCAGACTGACAACCATTGCAAAAACTTTGCCTATGTTCCTCAGCCCTTCCTAACTGTCATTAAATATTGCTAGGATACAGCAGCTTGCTCTCCTTCCACCACACCAGTTGTACTTTGTGAGCCTGTCAAAATTTTTTTTTTTTTTTTTTTTTTCAGATAATAAAGGCTACCATTCTCTTATCTCTGTCTTAAATACCATATTTCTTTCTGGCAGAACTTTTTTGGAGGTATCACAAGTAAGACTCTTCCCACTGTGATTCCATGAAGATTGTATCTTGGAAGGTTCTACTTTTATAATTATTTCCTTTAAAAACTTTCTAATTCAGTACCTGCAGCAGCATATGTATTCCTATGAAAAACTCTACATAAATTTACTGGAAATTACAATTTTAAGACATTTCTAGTCTATGAAATTTGACAGGGGAAAAATATTACTTCTCTGGAAGTTGATAGAGTGGTTAAAAAAAAAACTACAGAAGGATTATCACTGCCTATTAAGTGTGATAATTTGAGCAATTTCTATGGAATCCTTTCTATTTTATTCCTATTAGATTCATTAGCATATTTCCAGCTAATAACTAACAATTGTCCACTGTATTAAAAAAGCCCTCCCTAAATCTTCTTTGGCTAGACATTATGGCAATCAGTTAAAACTTTCTAATTTCTCATTCAATAGCTTTACACAGTGCAAACAGAGTTACATTCCTTTGGAAACTAAACACCCTGCTGAGCATTGCAGTCCAGTCCTGCAGTGCCTATGGTGGCGTGGGCGCATGCCCCTTCTGCTGCAATGCCCGTGGCTCCTGCGTAGCTCCACGCTTGTGGGATCTCACACTCCACCATCCACTATTGACCTCAGCCAAGAGACAGATATTTAGGCAGGTCTTCAGTCTAAGCTCACATGTTTCTTGTTATGGTCATTATGCTTGCAAACATATTTTTTTTATTTCAGATATATGTTTCTACCTCACTTAGGTCGTCCAGATACCAGATTCCTGGTCAGTGCATCAACTGATGTGCCTCAACTATCCAATGCTTTAGTGAGCAGCCTACTACGGCTGCTTTGTGGCAGCTGCAATGCTACGCAAGAACTCAGATAACTTATTTAGATGCAGTTTACCTCCCTCCAGGACAGCAAATGACTTTTCTGGTTATTTTGTATTCTTTTAATGGAAGACAAACAATTTTTCCACATTAACAATTGATTTGCAGTATTGTGTGGTCACTTTCTAGTTAGTAAACCATAACACTTCAACGTCCTCCATTTTGTCATAAGATCATGCAAAGGCTTTCTTGCTGCACAGTGACAATCAATGTTCTCTCCTACTGAGAAGGACATGGGCTTGGTTTAGTTGTATGTTATTTTTTTCCTCTAATTTTCATTCCTGTGAATAACACGTAAGTTACTCTTAATGTTCTTCTAAGTGTTGGTAAATGCTACGCAAACTTTACATGGCAAGGCTGTAACTCTTAATGCATCAGATTTTCTACTTTAGTGGTTGTTCATCTGTTTTCTTAATGGATTCTTTTTAGAAGAACTAGATTGTAATAAATTGCAGCCCGTGATTATGTATATGAATAGGATTGGTTTGAACCTTTACCCTACACATACACCAAGGTGAAAGAAAAGATACATGTTATGGCTTAATAGTTTTACTTAGGTAAATGGTGACATTTCTTAATAGAATCAAATAGTTCTACGTTTTGTTTATCTAACTTTTTTTTTTTTTTTTTTTTTTGTTTTTAACTGTGTCAAGCAGGTATCAGAGTTGAGATGTACTCACTTCACTCAATGGAAATATGTCTGCACTCAGCACCTCCCTTTGTATGGAATAGATTTCTACATCAAAAAATTCGACAGGCTGTAATTGTTAGAGAGCATTCAAATATTTATTTAGATTGGGTATCAACCTTTATCACAATTCTGGTTTTTTTTTTCTTCCAGTTACTAACCTTCGCCTCCTGAGAACAGGCTAAAATGTCATGTAGTTAGTCTGTCCACTGGAGAGTTTTCCAGAACATAGAAAAAAACAAAACCAAAACCCACCCTGCTGCTGTTTATTTAGTTGTTTGTATGGAGGAGGGGAGGCTCTACAGAGCATTTTCACACATATGCTCCTATTAAAAGTGTTCTCTATGAATTAGTGAGCAATTTTAAGCTAGTGGCTAGTTTTTTGAATCTCTGAGAATAAAGAACCAGCATATTTAAAAAGAGAGAACTTGAGCTCTAATTTTTCAGAGTTCTGTCGTGTATTCACAGGCAGGCTGTTTTGAACTTGTCAAACTAAGTCTTGGAACAAGGGACTTGGAAAACAATGGATTCTTTTTTATCATCACACCGATTTTTGCAGTCCAGGTGCTTCAGCCATGATGATCTGGAGTTCTGTGGAGAGATTTCCAAAAGATTCTACCACAGGATATGAAAATGCTTTGGCAGCCTAGATCCAGTTTAAAAAAGAAAGCTGGTGTTATTGTCATCAATCTGCTACTGACTGAACTGAAAACAATTTCAAATACACTAATAAATCCTTTTTTTTTTGGCCCCACTACCTTTTCAAAATTTAACCCTTTTACAATTTAACCTTAGAGCTTCAGTAATCCCATCTGATTACCACAAGAGTCACTGTCTGCTAGATCACAGTGCTTCTCAAGCAATTTTTCTCAGCTTCTCTTTTGCCACCTGAAAAATAGGGCAACACTTTTGGAAATGTGTTTATGAATGCCTAGATTTGAATGAGTGACATTTTTATATTGCCTTGTGTCTATCAGCTATATTATGAAAAGAACACAGTTTTATAGGAAGTTCCAACTACAGCACAGCCTGAGGCATAATTTCTATAGTTTAATCAGTGAATCACTTACTTAGCATCGCAAGATTCCCTCTTCCTTGCTCAGTATGCTGAAATTGTTCATCTCTCCGGAATCATTCAGCTAAACTTATTTCATCATAGTAGGAATATTAAAAAATAGCTAGGCTTGCTGTGTCTATTTATCAGAACCTGAAATACTCTGACAATTGAAGTTTCAATTTATTGCTGTGCTGGTCCTGTTTTAAGAGTAAAACTGAGAGGCATATGGTTGATAAAACAACCTGTAACTGCTTTGAACACTATCTCAGAGCCTGTGAACATACATCAGCATGTTCATTCCCATCTAGCAGGAGATATTCACCCTTAACAGAAGCAGATCATGAGCAAATGCTAAAAAAACAGAGTGGAAGTCGGATTTCCCGTTTATTATTTAAAATGTGCACTCCACAACTGTCAAATTAAAGCAGAGCTTTATGATCATCTGGAGAGAAAGGAACAGGGGCTCAGCAGCAACTGTGCCAGCCCCACACAGCACCATTTGCAATATGGTCCTGCGCTACCCATGCAGTGCTCCATTTGTAGAGCTGGACGCAAACCAGCTCCTGTGGCTTAGGCTGGAGGATGAGATGAAACGAATCCCAGCTCCCCCAAAAACCCGCACGCAGCCCCCAGAGCCAGCAGCCAGTGTCCAAGAGACTACTGGAGCAGGAGGCAGCCCAAGGGCTGCTCTGCCAAGAAGTGCTCTCAAGGAAATTTTGGCTTGCCTAGAGGGGTGGGGGATTCACCTCCAGCCAGGCTGGAGGAAAAGCACATCGGCTCCTTTCATGGCTGGGTGAGCTGTCGCAGCCATGGTTTTCAAACAAGGTTGTAATAAAAGTCAAGAGAACTGTTTCTCCCAACTTCATCTCTGTTGCCTTTAACTGCATCCTCTTCACACATGCTCTTACAGAGAAGCGGGGCATCCAGTACAGAGAGACCCAAATCTCAGCTGAGAACCTTGTGTGCTGTAACCATACAGAGCATACATGAAAGCAAAATTTGCATTCAAAAACAATAACAAAAAAGCAAAGTAAAACACCTGATCCACATTGACATCAAAACTGATGTGAATTCACAGCAAATAACTCACACAACTGTCAGCAGTCTTCACTGGAAATATGAGAACTGACACCCTTGCTATTATATATTAAGTAATCATTGTAGTAAATAATAAAATACGGTATTTGTAAGTTTATTTAAAAGTGGTGCTGAAGTATGAAGAACAAAGCCAGAACCAAGTATTCCAGACCCAAAACCTAGCTCTGACATGGAAATCTGCTGCTTACTTAGAAAATTTGCTCAAAACATATGTCCTTAACTTTGCCGAAACAGGCTCCCCCACTCAAATACATAGGTCTGCCTACATGTTTAGAGCTAAGCACATGCACACTTATCACTGGGATTGAGGCTTTAATCCTTCCTCTTGAGGCCTCGGTCATAAAGTGCGGATAACCACGCTTACCTACTTTGTAGGGTGTTGTCAAAATTAATGCTCTCGGAGCCATCAGTAGCTGAAAATCATTATGGCTCCCATCCTGCAATTGCTAATGCATGAGCTGCCTCCTGCATGCATACCAAGCCCTGGAAAAGCTAATTGAGTCCTCTGAAGGTGCAGCAGTTTGCCCAGGCCCTATCAATAAACTGTTAAGTGTTTAAAAAACAAAACAAAACCCCACTATATTAAATGTGAACACAGCACAATTTTCAAATGATCCTGCAGACCAGAGCCTCTGGGGCTAAGCATGGCACAGGAAAGGCATTCATAACAGAATACAATACAGGGAGATATATATATATATACAGGGATATAAAAACACAGCTATTAAGCCAACTATTCAGTATAACTCCATGTGCACACACTCCCAAACACACACTCATAGGCAAACACACACCTAAGTGCATACAGCACCTGAGGTACCAGGAATCAACAATTGTATGTATGTAAACAGATGAAAATATAGACACATAATTGATGCACGTTACATCTTCTATCCTTCCCTAAACTTAACTCTCATCTGGAAGAGAAGCCTGGAAAAAAATTATACTTGATGGTTCACTTTGAAGAATGTAAATGAAATTAAGAAGAGATCTGAGCCAAATTGGTTTGCTCAATATATCCCACAAAACCAATTTAACTGACGTCAAATTCAAATAATTCACCTGACGTCACGCTGGAGAAGCCAACCATGAACACCTCACAAATTATTATTTTGATCCAATTGTTAGAAGAGAATTACAGCAAAAACTGCACTTTCCACAGCTATTAAAGCAGTGACCCTGGCAGAGCATGCTTTTGTGCTGAACTTTTTATATCACCAAGCCTATTAATCAGGTGGCAGTTCAAACTGATGCGCTTTATATAGTTGACCCTGGCCAGTGCTTTAATTACTTGGTATTAAATGGTAATTAAGACTTTTCACATTCAGGTTTAATCCAAAAAAATTAAGTGTAAAATCCAGTAATTTAATAAAGAGTTGTGTTCTTTACTGTGCTTCAGCCTGGACAGTGAGGATGCAGCAATTTACTATTGACAAGCACTAAAGGAGCAGGTCATTTCACAAGTATAGTGTGGACAAAGGTGAACCGGGCAACTGATGAAATCTGTGGCCAAGGCGAAATAGCAATCTCTGAGCCAAATGGTAATAAAGTTACTGAAATGAAGCAGTGTAGCTTCAGAAGTGAACTGTCATAAGGAGGATACAGGCTTCAGGATGGCTTGGCCAAAGCAATTAAAACATTATTCCCTGAAAGCCAATCAAGGTGGTTAGCCCTTCCTCTGATTTTGTATGCTACACCTGAAAAGCAAAAATACGTGCGTAAAACAGCAAGAAACACCAGCAGTTGTAACTAACATTCTATCAAATAGCGTCCACCTCTCAGAAAGTATTTACTAAATTTGCAATAAGCAGGGCAAAATAAGAGTCATGCTTTAATGTTCTTTCCCGTATTATCGAATTATATCTCTGTATTTTCTATGACATGCAAGAATCAAGTAGAAACGCAGTCAAATGTCACTGTCCAAAATTCCCCGCTAAATCAAAGACAATTACTTCCCTCAATAGCTATTAAAGGCAGATAGTTTAATCATTGGGGAGGCAATCTAGTGTATAGGACACTGCAATAGGAGTCTGGCGATGTAGGCTTAACTCACGGCTCTGCTACTGACCTGCTATATGACCTTGGGCAAGTCTCTTCACATTTCAGCGCCTCTTTGTGTCCCTGTTAACCTTTGTCCGTCTCAGCTATTTAGAATGTAACCTCTCTGACGCAGAACAGTCTCTCACTACATGTTTTTACAATACCAGCACAACAAGGTCACCATCTTGGTTGAGACCTCTAAGTGCTACAGTAATCCAAATAAATAAGAACAATATATTCAATTATTCAGAATCCCACTTACATTTATTCAATTTTCCCATAACATCTGGATAGCTGAGACACCACCACAGATTAGAATGTACATCTTACATCCTTTTAATTTTAATGTCTTACCTGCTGTTTGTGTAATTGAAATTTGTATTGATTTTCATAAAGCGAAGAACACCTAACCCACTGCCTAAAACACAAACAATGGAATGAGCCATTGGTTCCCAAGTTATTCAGAACACATAGGAAATAAATCATTTGTCTGAAAGGAGAAACAAGAAGGTCCACCCAGTATAAAGTTTGACCCAGCAAAGCACTTAAGCATGTCCTTAAGTTTAGGCACGAGTAGTCCCATTGAAGCTTTTAAAGTAAGCTTAAATAAGGAATCGGAGCTTTTCAGAGTTTGGGGAATACTCTGTAAAAGATTTGAAAAAATTAAAACAAAAACATGAGTGTAAGTATGTTAATACACATTTGTGTAATTATGCAATATGAACAGGTTCCCAAAGGAGGGGGGAAAAATACTGCTTCCTTTAAAAACAGCTGATTAAATGTTGTATGTTTCCTGATACTAACCATGCTCCCCAACAAGCACACGCCACACCTATATATGAAATTCGAAAGACGTTTCAAGTACTTGCATTTCCCTTATCTATTTCAATTGTACTTTGAAAACATTCAGATGCAGCAAAAAATTAACAGAGTTTGTGACATTGTCTTCAAAAATATTATTCAGTCAAGGTATATTTTTCATAAATTCTGTCTGTATTTTCAAGAAATACACAAACTGAGCTAAATGAGGAAACATACAGGCTCCAAGCAAAACCTAGAAATAAAACTAATAAAAAGTAGGAATTGTCCACTAAGGATTTTATCTAATTTATTTACCTAGAAGCTTGAATCCAACAAGCATCAAAAGATCATAAGGATCTGGTTACTTAAACAAGTTTGTACAGTGGAATATGCATTGACAGGAATCATTCTTCTTTTCTTGATTCAGATATAGATACTTGAGTATGCTCACCTTCAGTTCATGCTTTTTAATTCTGTCACTTTGGAAACAAAACCAAACACAAAATAAGAAAACATTAAACACTCCCAATTGGAAATTCTTACAAAAGCACCAGTAGCAGAAAAGAATTGTAATTAAAAATGTACTGACCCACAAATGAAGCGTTGAACAATTATTTTGGCAGTGCAACATTTGCAAATCAGCTAAAATCCTACCTGAAGAAAGGGCTCGAGCCTATGCAGATACTGATATATCAATAACATGCCATGAATGACAGTAGAATAATAACCATCACTAGAAGTAAAAAAAAAAAAAGAAAGAATAAAAGAAAGAAAGAGAAAAACCCACACGTGGCTTAATAGTCACGCTTTGAAGAAAACCGAAAGCTCTAGGAAAAATAGAAAAAGAAGTCTGCTTTCTTCCCTAGTCTCATAAATTTTTACTGTCCAAACTCAAGCTTGGGGTACAACATAATTTTTTTTTTTTCTCCAGATAAGAAATCTTGTTCCTAAGTATGGCACGAAGGTAGGATGAGACAATGGTAAAATTGTTGAGGAGGTTGGAATGTGCACAACTTATTACCACTGACAAGGGATTATTATCTGAAAAAATGTTACATAAACTATTTGTTTTGAATATATAAAATTTGTGGCAATCATAAATGCTAGTGAAAAACAAGAAAAAACACATCAAGAACTTGTGTAATAAAAGGAATGTCCTTAAAGATCTTTTCTTCTTCTGGGAATTTAAATGTAGTGAAAATTTGGAAGATGCAGTTTCTTTAGCAAGGAGCTCAGTTACCATAACTGATACACATTGCCAGCCTTAGAATTCTAATTGTGTTTAATACAGTTTCATGTTGCATCAAAGTACAAAATCAATACCATTTGTCCAGCAAACAGGAAAAATGGAATCTATAAACTGCTCTTATTGAGTAATTAAACACCTATTATTGTCATGAGTGGTGAAACAATGAATTTGATAAGACAAATTTTTGTGAGAAAACACTGCAGTGATTAATACCTCCCTACGTATTAAATAAAAATGACTGCCTTTTGTGCAGTACTGCTGGCAGAAGAACAGGAATGAGAGAAGTAGTTGCCAGTGCCACAATAACAGGCTAACCTTGAACTGAACTCCTTTCCTCAAGAAATTAAATGCTGTAGCAAGACTTTAAATCCCTCCACTTAGAGCTCATTTGTGTTCCACGTAACCTGCAGTTCCTGAAGAGAACTCATTATCTTCAAAAGGAGAATCCTTTTATAATTTCTTTACAAATGTGTATATTGTTTCTACAAAAAGTATTTCATATCAGAAAAGGGATAAGAGTATTAACAGTGTAAGCAAGGCAAAAAGGCTCGTATCATTAAGACACCATTTCTGCTTCCTGGGAATTCAAACGCCAGCTACAGTGGTATGGAAAAACGAATGAGAATGAGGTTAAAGAAAATGTACCTTTACAGCAAAATTTTAATCTGTTAGATTGATGCTAAACTGCCTTGGTCTTTCTGCTGCTATATGCTGTATTTCTATGTATAGACCCCCTCCCCCAATGCCCCTCCTGTAGCTTTGGCTTCCTATTTTTCTTTTCACTTAGAATGATGCACTAGGAACAACTATAGAGTACAAAAGATGAATCTATGGATGTGACACTTGTAAAGGGTAACCCTATTTCACAAGTGAGATGGGACAAAAAAGAAAGAAAAAAGGCCACAGAAGCAATAACTGCTCACTGAATTACCATTAAATTGTAAGATTTACAATCCAATGTACAGTAAGTGCATATCTAATGGAGTTTGTCCTCTAAAAGAATATAAAGTAGATCTTTGCTGCGTAAGATGTATGCAGGTTATTTTTTTATTTATTTTTTTGCATTTTTTTTTTAAATTGGGGCACACAGAAAACAGATGTGCACATAAATTCCAGAATTTTTATACATATTAAAACTAAGCCAAAGCCAACATTAATATATGACAAATGTAGTGTGATTAGTAGGATCTGGCTTTGTATTTTCAAAACACGCTCACATTCTACAAAGAGAGATAAAAGATGACTTTAACACAGCCAGTCAATACTGCTTTCACAGATATCATTGGTAAAAGCGGATCACATATTATAAATGCAGTTTATTGCTCTGATCTACTGGAATTCAATGAAATGACTGAAATGACTTTTTGTGGGGGGCGGCAAAGCAGCTGCTGACCATTTCCAATGTCTTCTAAACAAAATATCTGGATAGAAGTTTCAGATCACTTTGTTCATTACAGCCTTAAATCACCCACAATATTTATTTTCATATAATGAATGTAATATGAATAAGGCTCATGCACAGCATTATTATTCGTAAACATTTTTCTCACTAATTTCACTGCTCTTATTCATAGGAGCATGACTGTTGAGTGATGTAAGTTTAGAAATTAGCAAGGCATGTCAAACAATTATTTAAATACAAGCAAACTTTTAGATGAAATACAAGGCATATTCCTATTATACTATATTACCAGGGTATAAATAATCACATGTTTTACAGGATGACTCTGGAAAATTCAAGCCTGTAATAAACCCCAAAACTATCAAATAGACAAAGGAACTTTTGGGTGGGTAAGCCATTCAAATAGCAGCAAGGCAGATTGTGTTCTGCACTTTTAATTTGAATTAAGTTTTATTTTCCTTAGCTAAACTTCAAGCTTCCACATTTCCACAAATGGCATTAAAACTTTTACTCTCCTACCTCAAAGGAAGTTTGCCTACCACACAAATTTTCCCGTTATCTGGCTTTTATTTCAGAGGATTAAAAAGCAACACACAAGATCAGCAATGATAGCCTTGTTCTCTCCAACCTTAGTGAATCAAGTTCACTGGAGGTGAAGCAGTGGAATTATGAGTACAAGTGGCTGTGTCATCAAAGCTTTCTGAGAGGTAGTGTATGGAAATGCCTAAACAAACAGAAGTGTAAAAGCCGTCTGTATAGGGAAGGGCTCTCCCAAGGCTTTTCATTAAAACAACTCCAATTGCAGCATCATGATGCAGCATTATATTATGTGAGAAATATAAAATCTTGACATTTTTCTAAATGTGAATGGGTTAAAGAACCTCTCCACGCTACAGTGAGCCTGAGAATTTCCAGCAGCTGATGAAGACCAGTTGACCACCTGATACTTTTTCAGCAGGGTGATAAAATTAAAGGATTGCTTTGATTTGCTTGAAGGATTACTTTCTATAGTTAATTGTTTAAAGTGCACAGTCTTGCAAAAGGGAAAAATATCAAGAAGGTTAATGTAGAGTGGGCTAATTGCAAGCTGATTACATTGTGCAAAGCAAGAGATATTACTTGTGTTACATACCATCACAAGGGCTAGCCTATTCCACCCTGCTGCTGCAGCAAACAAGCTGATTTGCTAACAAAGTGGTCAGCTCGGGCACTTGCACAGCATCTCGGTAGGTCCACAGGCGACTGCTTCCCAGGCAGAGAATCTCAAGCTCCATTTTCCAATCTGATTACACGGCTCCTTATTCCAGCAGCCTTAAACCTTCATGGCAGTTTACCAACATTTTCATCACTTTTTCTTTTACAAAGCAAAAGAACTGATAAGCTCTCAGGTACCCGGGATTTCATAGTCGATGGCTGGCAGGCAGCCAGCTTCCCTCACGGCACAACTGTTTCGTGCCACAATGCAAAAAGCACACTGAATTTAACAGATAGCACAAAACTATTAGAATTTTGCAGTACGTACAAGGAAGCAGCATGTTTCTGTCTTTGCAGATGTAGACAGTTCTGTTTAGTCGCATTTATAACATGCCTAGACCCGAAAAGACGGGTTTGAAAAAAAAAAAGAAAAAGAAAAAAGAAAAACCAGAACAAATCAAGACAGAGTACTGTCACTAACTCAATCGCACTACAAAGTGTGCACTCAAGTTACTTCATTGCAGTGCTGCCAAATTACCAGGAATAAGAGACAATACTAGTAACTTTTGATAAAAGCTTAAATTAAGAAAAAGGAAAACAAATCTTCAGATTAAACGGAAGTGTTTGACATAAACTGAAACATTATTTTAACATTAAAACAAATGCAAAAAACAACACTATTGTCTATTTTTGGCATGTGAAATGCCTACATAAAGCATTAAAATAGCCACAAGATATACCTGGGTTTACTTATTCTCTGGCTCAGAAATAACACTTGAATGATGAAGGAATAAAAATACGATTCATATTGGCAAATGTGAAACATCTTTATAAAATGCTTATTCTGATGTATATCATGTACTGTCTAAAAATGTGAGGTACACAGGAAGAATAATAAATATATATGTAAATTTATATATATATAAGAAGAAAATAACAGAATGAAGAATGAGAGTCCTGGAAAGAGATTATTCTACAAATCTTAACGATTCCAACAAAAAGAAATCCATTAAAAAGCAAGGGAGAAGGAAACTTCCTTATTTTTGCCTAAAGAAAAAAACATTAATATTAAACCAACAAGTTTTTACGTATTGCTACTGAGGCTCACTCTCCCATTCAAGGAAATTTGTTATCCATGTATTATTTGCATAATGCCCAAAACAGCCTATATGGAACTAACGTAACACGAAGTTAATAGTGTAGAAAACAATTCCCCCATGGCCCCCCAAGCAGAACATTTTTTTTTAAATCGAGCGGACCAAACTGAAATCCAAAGGAATACGACCCATGAAGTATTCTTAGAAGAAGAAATGCAGTTTTGCATATCATCACTTTTATCATAAGGGGATGGGGGTGGAAATGCAGAGGGTAAGACAGTGAGTTATGGAGGGGAAAAAAAAAAAAAAAGTACAACTAAGCTGGCGCGATGGCTCAGTATTCCAGATCACCAGTGCATTGACCCTCTGTATCTCTGAGTCATTAGCTGGAATCCCAGCTCTGCCTTTAGGAGTAGGGATTTGAACTCGCACACCGATGCGGTGCGATCCGGGATCCTGAGCGTGCCAGACAGAGGGGTCATTCTCCTCGGTGCAGAGGAGGCCGGCGGCCCCCGGGGAGGGCAGGGCTGGATGAGTGACTGTCGCCCGGTGCAGGCACTGGACATGCTGCTGACTCAGGCAGGGACACTGACAGGCACCGCTGCTTCTCCCCATCACTCCTGGACAGAGTGGTTTTAGGCCACTGGTGCTGACAGGTACATGCAAAATTCAGGGGGAAATTATCAACATATCCTTACTTATCTCTGTGTGTGTGCACGTGTGTGTTTGTATATATGCATCTCTGTGTGCAGCTATACAAATGTTTACGTGTATTTATGGAGACATACTGAAACAGGCTAAGCTGGCTTCTCTGCAGCCATATATGGTGCTCAGCACTGCCAAAATATTCCTACAGCAATTCTTCTCCTTGATACAGCTACAATTTTATATATATGCATACACAGAGGCTACATATGCATACCCTATACACATCGTTCGCGTATGTGTAGTACTGCGTGCAAGTAGCTTTATCTTTAAAACTACGTTTGCTAATTTACATGGAAATTTAATCTCTGGTAAAATAAAAACCACATTTTAACCAGCTTCTAATACCAACACATTATTCCCATGAATGATTCCTAGTAAACTATTTATTACAACTGTAAGGTTTGAGAGGGTGTATTGCTTGCAGATGCAGGTTGTGGGGTTGCCTTTTTTTTTTTCCTCCCCCACTCCCCCCCTTTTTTTCCCCCTCTATGATTTATTGGATGGCGAGCAAACCCACTTAAACTATAGTTGTCCGTATGAATCACTAATTTTCATGTTTCTAATTAAAATGTAAACAGTGTAATGAAGACATCAAGTTTTTAGGCAAATGTCTCTTCCAGTGCCACTTGGGGTATGGTAATTACTGAAGCAGATCTATGGATGCTCCCGAATCCTCTACAAGTCCAGATTAAAAGCATTACTGCTAAACCTTGCTTTTTACACCAGGGAATTGTGTTCTCTAACCTATTCCCAGTTTGCTTACAGATGCATATCTGTACAAGCCTTTATAACTAATCATTAAAAAAAAAAATCAAAATAGAAGTTTATCACATAAATGGAACAGTTTGTGGGGGAAATAATGTGATTTCATTTAAAATAAAATTTGATTTCACTTTTATGATTACACATAACTAGCATAGTAAAACCTGTGCTGAAAACTTATCATCTTAGTGCTTCCTCCAGAAAAAGAAAAATAGATTAGACATTACTAAGAGAATTTTTAAAAAAGCATAAATGATATTTCAAGCCTGTATTAAAATTCCTATTGTCCCAAAATGCTTGTTTCACAGTCAATTAATTTAAAAATATATTATTCAGGAAAACATTAATAAAAAAGAAATCTATTCACTGAGAAAAAAATGTAAATGGCCATTGCAAATACAAAATGCTTGATGTGCAACTGAAAATCTTTTGTCATATTTATTCCAGCCTTTATGTCTATATCTGAAATTTGTCAGAATTTATCCTAAAGCAAATGACCTCTCCTACATTTACCGAAGGAATACAAGTCCTCTCCTGCTTACAATTGTTAATTGAGCCTGTCTGCTACAGCATCTCTTTCCTCTCCAAATAAGCCAGGATACTTGTTTTACATATTTACTGCCAAGCACTTGAACAGTCCTCTATTTTATTATAATACTGGGGGTTCCCCCCCGCCTTCTGGAAGATTTTTTTTTTTCTGTACTGCGAGTAGTTAAAGCTGCAATCCACAGTGATATAAAGCGTCTAAAATGCCTAGTACAAGAAGAGGTTTTTCTTCCTCCCTTCCTGGACTCAAAGTCCATATTCTGACTGGTACAGCCAATTTTCATATTATTTTTACATAAATGCTAGACAAGCGTGTCTGCATTGCTAACCTGGATCATGAAGATGAGAGTGCACAGAATGTACGTGTGCATATGTGCATGTGCACGTGCATAAACATTTGAGTGGGTGGTCCACCATTTCAGTTCTATTTTACTAGTAAAGTATTGTATACAAACATGTGAATACTTCTCAGTAGAAATATATATATAGGATTTCAGATTACATAAAATCATAAAGCATCTTGTCTCTCAAATCATAAATGCCTTAGCAGAACAGAACAAAACAAAACACTATTTAGGTGTTTCCTTCAAATGTATTGTTCCAGCAAAACCAGATTTAATTAGACAAACAGCATTTTAAAGGCTACTGCTTTATAACATGGTACTCTTGAAAATGATGGGGGGTTGCAAATGAAAACACCATTCTCATTTAGCTCTGTGGTAAAAAAAAAAAATTCCACACACTCACACATGCTAAACATTTTCTTTTTTCTTTTTTTTTTTTTTTTATTATGGATTGAGACAATGGGGAAATCTTATGTCTTCACAACAGTTCCAAGGCCATACTAATCAGGTGTAATTTTTAATGAACACTGACTGTTTGGTGCTCATTCAAGGTATTTCATTAGGAGGTTATTCATTTAAAATAAATGTTTCAACCATATCAAGCTGTAACCTTTCTTGAAATGTAAATGAATGGTTTAAATGAGAAGATTAATAAAGAAGGGATGTTCCAATTCCAAGCATGGCATGCTATGTATTTTTAAATTTGTCTATGCCAGATGCTGTCAGTCAGAACAAAAAACTGTCCAAGCAGACAATCTGTGCGTCTGAATGTTGATCATGTTGGAAAGTAAAGGGGGAGGGGGGAGAGAGTGTGTCAAGGATTCATGGTCCTTCATCTTTGCAGTAGAGCAAACACGTCTCTCAGTATAACGACAGACAGCTGCTTCCACTTTCTAATGTGCCCTAACTTAGATCACTGAAAGAATTGTCAGCACTCAGAGAAACACACAAAGATAACACAGCCAGCTGCCATGAAGGGGGAAACAGCACAGCTCAGAAGAAATGGGATTTGTTCCATTTGCATGATGCTGGCTCCCTTGGGCCCCTTTCTTTCAAATCCAAAGCACAAAAGACAACACTTAACATATTTGCTTAAAGATGACAACCTCATGTTGATTTCATTTGGATGTAACAGTGTCAGGATTACAGATATAAGAATATATTATATCTGTAACAGAGACTGACAAATGTATCCATCAGTGAAACTGTCTGATTCATCTGCTTATACAGCCATTTTACCATCCCAAGGGTGCCATCTAAGTAGTAACTTTAGAAGACTGAAGGTCTAATTTTATTACACCACATTTCAACCTACTAAACAATATTATTTCTAAAATAGATCATTTTTATTGGAAGTCTCCCTGATGAAAAATCCAGTAGACACCGGAGAATTTATGAACTGTATGGGTCCTTTGAACTCAATATACTGCCCATTTTAAGCAACTTTCTTTATACATGATCAAAACCTAAGCTCAAATGACTGAAACCGAGTTAAAAACATAGATGATAATGGTACCTATTTTAATATTACATCATAGTCTGTTGCTATTTGAATATCTGCTGTTTGGCAGTTTGTCACTATTTAGAGTACTTCTTGTTACAGTTCTGCATCAATAAAAGAGTTTCTTCAATAGAAACTCTATGAATAATTGTTGTTCTTCAATACGCTTTGACCAGCTATGCAATCTAATTTTTGGTTGAGGTTTTTTTTTCATTGGGCACTCCAAAAGTCACATGAAAGTGAAAGCCGAACACGCTACTCATCGCATTGCACTGCAGCTGCAGAAACAGAAAACCAAAGGGCACACGTTTGCAAGATCGCCTGTCTGTACGGTTTTATGGACCGGCCTCTTTTTTAATCAGATGAAACAATTAGGCCGTGGTTAAACTCTCTCTAGTTTCAAATGCATTACACCGAGCTGTCTGACGGCAGAAGTATCCTCACCACCACCCCACCACCACGAAGTGACTCTGCATAATGCTCCCTACGCAAACTGCTTTGTCTAGAGGAACTCAAAACTGCTTGTTGCTATCTGCTGCCACCAAGAACTGCACTGTAATTCACTAGATTGAAGTTGTTTTGTAAAATGGAGTTAACTGCTGTACGTGGAATTTCAGCACAGCAGATGGTTACCAATCATTATTTTCAATTTGTTTAGTTTCAAGCAATGGGGCTGGTTGGGAGGAGCAGTGAGGAGAACAGGAATGGGGAGAGGAGCGAGGTTAGGGACACTGGCTTGCAATGCAAGTACTCCTAGATGGCATAGCATTAAAAGGAGAAAAAAAAAGGTCTCTGCTCCAAACTGCAGCAAAGCTAAGGAAAAAAAAAAAAAAGTATAAAATCAGATTTTATACACATATATAGATAAGAAAAAAAAAATACAATACTTAAAAGGGGGCATTTACTGATCAATCATTCTCTGTTCAAGAGTTACCTTACATTTTAAATATTGGAAATGGACTTTAAAGTTTCCAAAGGTAAATTGTCTCTATTCACATTTTGCCATCATTCAAGTTTAAATCACTCTCTACTATAAGTGGTTCAGTTGTTGAACTGGAAATGGAAAAGGAACCATTTATGAACAAGTGCACATGAACAGAAATTAAGCTGTAAATATCTGGGCTGGGCCATTATCGTAGTGCAGAAACATCTGGGGCTGAAACCCAGGCTGGGCCCCACTCCTTCTCTGTTCAGGTAATTGCTTAGAAGATTTATAACTTACTGTTTCCATTAAAAATGGTTTAAAGAGAAATTTGGAGCCTGAATTCTAAAATGAAGATGGCTTTGCTCTTGCTTTCATTTGTTCAGGAGGAAAAAATAAATCCTTTGCCGTTTTTCTGCCCTCTCCTATGTTTAAGAGGTACAATGTTCCACCACAAGGACAAAATTCACACTTTTCTAAATTCAGACCAAAGACATGACACATACCCTTCCAGCGACAAAAATCAGAGACCATCCATTCAGTTCACATTTGAGCTGCTCAGTGCTTTAATACTTCCCAACAACATTAATTTTCAATTATTTTCCCCACATAACCACTTTTTTTCAAAAAAATCCTATAAACTGTATCAATACACTCACAGCATATTCACTTGTCCCTGCTATTTTGATCCACCCAAGAGTCAGTTAGCTCTGCCTGCCACCATGATGCCACGGGTGGTGTGGGCAGAGGCCCTCCACTGGGCACCCCACCGGCACCCAGGAGGGACCACAGGCACCATGACCCTCATGAGGACGTTTCTGGCTCTACGACTTGCTTCCCCCCACTCACTTCAACACAGCCTGATTTTTTTGGGTTTCAGGACAAGCTGTAAAAGCTACCCATTTGAGTGGGTAGACAAGAAAGGCCCAGAATACTGGGGGTTTGGAGGACAACAATAAGGGATATGCTTGGATGATACCAATCCTCTACTGGCAGTTAGGAAAAAAAGATTACTCTCTCCTAGGCAGAACAGCGGGGACAGACTTTGACTGTAAACAACTCTGTCATCAAAAAACTTGGTTATTTAAGACTGACCAGATACCCTAACTATATTTCCAATGCTTTTCCATGACAGCTAAAGCTTATTCTAAGAGTACCCCTAACCCTGCAGAGATTAGGTTTGTAAAGGGGTTAACCATGCCGCCCTCCAGGTGTTACACATCCTTTTTTATTGAGGTTTCTGTATGTTGGGCATTTTACTGCACAGCTCCAACACGCAACACCGAACAAGGGAACAAGTTTGCAACCTGGGTGTATGCCAAGGTTGAAGTGACACACTAGTGACTGTCTCAGCCCCCTGGGAAAATGTGGATTAGATGAAGCACAAAACAATGTCACCATTATTTCTCCAGTAAGTTAACTATCCGTTGGCCACAGGTGATCAAGACATAAAAAGTACTGCCTAGCACTTTCGCAGATTGCGCTCTGTCTTGGAAATTTTTTTTTCCCCTGCATCTCCATAGACTCTGATTATCCTTAGACCGACAAAACCTCTTTGACATTTTGAGGCAATGGAAAACTTTGCATATGGGGTTGCATCAACCTAGGAACATATTAAATAAATCTTCCAAACTGTTATTGTCAAACTCCCCCAACAAAATTTGGACTAGTATCACCCGTAAAGCAGATACCATACACTTCATATACCAAACAGCTTTTTAATTTTTTTTTAAAGTACTTTTAAAGGAAATGTTGGAAAGCTAAATAGGAATTGAGAATAGATCTCCTGATTATAGGCCAGGTGACCTACAAAATAAACAAAACCAATCCCCTTAACTTTTGCTGGATTCTTTCTCAGGTTTTCCTTATGCTGTACAGAAATGTAGAAACTCAACAATGCAGTTAGGCTTCCTGGCTCAACAATAAATGTGTAGCTAAAATGATGTATTCATGCAATTAAAAAGCAAAGTTTGCCCAGAGTAACAGGCCTATCTGTTGAACTACACAGAGAACTTAATGAAGTCAGCAGCAGGAGATACTTTTTCTCCTTCTAAAGTGTACATGCTCCAACCCCATTTCAATTCAAACTGGCAAAATAATATTTAAAAATGCTCAAGCAGGAAGTGCCCAAGTTAAACCAGTACACTTCTAGGAAAGGTTGTACACTTGGTTAATGACACTCTGTGTGACAAAGTTTTCTTAAATATATTTTTCTCCCTAAACATACTCACATTCTTAGACCAAAACTAAACTATGGATTGGGGCATGTCTTAATTTATGGTACTACATCCAAGAATACTTGCTCTTCTGTTCTACTTCAGTAGATCTAAGGAAAATTTGAAGCAGACTATTAGAATCATTTGAATGATTGGAAACCCGCTGATTTCTAATGGTGATATATTAGAGCAGAGAACCATGGTCAAACATTGGAACTGTAGAACAAGCATGACATCGCGAAAATATCAACATTAGTAACAATAGTCCGTAGGAGAACAAAAAACTGTAATATGGCATTTCACGAAACAAAAGGGTCAAGCAATTGAACCTAGGCGACTGGAGTAGGGTTTAATCCCACCTGAATTATTTATTGTCTAGATTTTAGTATGTAATAAATTTTAGTACCTAATTTTGCAAGTCTCAAATACTGTGCACTGGCTTCTATAGTCTTTACTACAGTAAAGAGCAGTGTATACCTCCAGAAAGATTTCTACCAGGTGAAGGAATAACTGTAAGTGAGCCACATGATTATCCATAGTGGATTTGAGTCTTTGCTTTCATAAGGATCACCACTAGAGGAAAAAGAAAAAAAAAAAAAAAAGGCAAACAGAATAGCAAATACAAAAGCCTTCCTCCAAATTAAAAAAAAAAAAAAAAAAGAAAAGGAGAAGGAAAGCAAATCACTTATTGTAGCAAAACTTCAGGAATAACGAGGAATACACACTGAGATTTTATTATGGAACACAAATGGGATCCTCCCTGTAGGTGCCAGTGTTAACACTTTCTGCAAGCGGTTGCGTGGGTGAGGGTCTGGCAGAGGAGGTTACTGGCGTGCCCTCTAGAGGCTGGATGTCTGGCCAAGGAACGTTTCAGCAGCTACTAAAATACAGAGGAAGCTACCAGAACTAGATCTGTAAGCAGTGCTTACTCTTTTTATTTTTTAAGCATATTTTATGCACTCCAAGACACTGTAAGTATTAATACAGCAAACAAAACCTCTAAAGGATTCCTGTCAAGTATAAATGCATGCATAAACAGAAGATATAATTGAAAAAGTCTTTGCTTAATGAGCTCATGGGTGCTTTGGCACAGTGCATAAAATGTAGATTTGAAATTTTAAGATGATATTATCTATTCCCACAGTTGGGCTTTGGAGTCAAAATGAAAAAAAAATAAAATCTATTCAGCATCAATTCAGATTCAGGTTACTCTTACTCTAACATGGAGCCACACCCTACAAATAACAACTATAAATTTTCTTACCACCCACCTGTGTAGTCATAAAGTGTGGATCTTTTTAAAGGCAAAAACATCTCAGGGTAAAACCAGGGTCAATTTTTGCATTGGCAGTAGGTAAAAAGCTCTAATATACCTAGTCAATCATACACTAGTTGAAATACAGCCCACAGAGCACTTAACAGCTCAGCCCAACAAGCATATCACCAAGCGGAATTTGGTGCACAAATGCAAATGGATAGATTTTTTTTTTTAAAAAACCGTACATGATTTTTATCCTTTTTATCTTACTACTGACAGCAACGAAGTCTTATTACAGCTAACTAGGAAACAAACCTGCTTGCCTGAAATCCAGCATTGAACTACCCATGACACTCCAGAAACAGTACACTAGTAAATGATATTACAACATAAAAGAAATCCCTCCTGAAAGTAGTTATCCTATAAGAAACATGGATATACAAGGTTTCACTTCTTTCAGTACCTTTTTACCACATAATGATCACATTAATAGCTATCCAGTCACAGTCTTTTGCTTAAAATATTTACAAAATACCCCAATTTGATACTGGTTGGTATATATAGTAAAAGGAAATGCCACAGGAAAATAGTTATTTTCACCTCTAAAAGGATAGTTAAATGATAAATTAACATCATTAATGAAAACCTCATTATTGCAACTACACAGTACTATTGTACCTGTTCATACTTAATTTTCTTGTAGAAATTACATTATACAACACAACATATAATCGGTTCTGATTGGGGCTAGGAGAGAACCAGTCGTTAACTATGACTAAAATGACCAGTTTTCCAGTGCAGTTGTCTTCTAATTAAATCTAAGTGTGGAGCACAGTCATTGAGGTATGCTATAATGATTTGCTTGGAAGTATTTTTCCCTTTTGTTTTTTTCCCCTCTGCTTATCAGAATACCTTACACCTTTCAAAACTAGAGCTGGAGGGGGGGGACCTGCTTCTGGCAGATACCATGCCAAGGCATGTATTACTCACCATCCTTCCACCCACGTTCAGGAACGCAGCTTATCTATTTCTTAGTTCTTCCCACTAACAGGTACTAACTCAAAAGCTCAGAACTGCACCTCAGTTGCTATTTCAAGAAGAATAGCTTCTTAATGACAAACTAGACTGTCATTTTATTAGCAGCAAAATAAATACAGTTGTAGTACTCAATGATGCATCAAGCTACAGTGATTCCCGTATTTACTGTTAGCTGCTGTGATTACACCCAAACCCAGTTCTGCTCTAGAACAGCTTCCAGCTGAGTATCCCACAACGGCAGTACTGTACCCGTGAGCAGATATCCAGACAGCCTGGCACCCCAGGAGCATATTAAATGGGCACAAGTTTCTCCTCAGTTTATGGTTAGTGTTTTCTATAAGATCAGACTTAGAGAAGAAATAACTTATTATATCAGAGTCTCTTATCTTTACAGTGAAAGACTGCAGGTCACCTGGTAGAGGACACAACAGATATTAAAGTGATTATAGCCTTGATCTTAGTCAGAAGATAGAATTACATGTGTGTTGGTAGAGATGTCAGTAAGACCATGCAGAATGGCACTTTTCTGTGTTTTAGAAGCATAGTATTTCTACGTTTACTATATTTCAAATACAAAAGAGTTTCACAGTGGCAGGGTAAGACCGAGAGGCTGGGAACGGGGCAGGGGGGCTGGGGGATGTGGGTAGGCAGAGAGAAGGGGGCCACAGAACGGCTTTGAAAAGCCAGGAAGGAGAGCTTCTATTTTTCTGCAATGGGTTTATATCAGCCAGGCTTAAATAATGGTATTGCAAATTGAGGCCCAGGGGAATTTGGAGCATACAAGCGAGCTTTTGTTCGCCAAACCCCAAAAGGTATGTGGGAGATTTGGGGGTTTGTTTCCATTTAAACGGCATATGTATTTCCAAACCATAAGTTAAACTATTTTGCTCTGTTTATTGTACAGCCTTGCTGATCCAGTACCTGTTAGGAAAAATATTTTTCCTAGCCAATATAGTGATAACTCTTCGAAGTAACAATTATCTGTTACTGTATTTAGCACTTTCATTTAATTCCCTTCAGAACTTTTGAACAAGGAAGAAAACAACAAATCTAATGTAATAAGCTTCTCAGAGGGAAGGGGAAAAAAAGAGACGGAAGGGGAAGCAAAAGAGAGCGAGCACTGCTAGAAGTCATTTGAAGGGATGCAAGCTTTCCAGTGTAAACACAGAAGCTAATTAGTATGTTGTGATTTTAAAACATATTCTGTTATCAGAAAGCAAAATAGAAATCTGTACTAAAAAAAAATAATATTCTTCTGAAGTCTTTAAAGCAGGTGGACAAAAATGTAGGCACATACAAACATACGCCTCTACTCCCCCCATCCCCACACACATGCACAGATACAAAATTGGGTTAGTCCTCTGTAAATAGGCTTAGCTCCTGTAAATATATCTCAGGATTTTAGGTGTACTTTTTCTCACTGTAAGATTTCTAAACAAAACCAGTTTAATCTAACTCCCTCTGATTATTACTAGAAACTCATTATTTGAGGACATCTATCTTTACAGTAACTATGCACCATTAAGGAGCACAATGCCCATAATTGTTTAAAAAAGCCGGGGGGGGGGGAAAGGAAGAAGGGGGATCAGGAGGAGGGAGAAGCTAACTAAGGGTGATTTTGCAAATAGAACAGCATCATCTACTCTGCATTTTGCTCCTTGGAACATTTACACAGTAACAAACTGAGTTTAAAGTTTCCTCAACCCAAAATCACAAATGAGTCATTCGTTATACCTTTACGTAACACACGTATTTTCGTCCTGATGAATTTAAAATGTGTTCTTACAGCCACCAGGAAAAAAATCAAAAGCCCTATTTACTCTATCATACAGCATTAATACCTCAAGAGGGAGATTGTAGCATTTAAGAAGTACAAATAAAGCTAATGCCTACCATTTTCTGGGGAAATTCCTTATAACCCTCATCACCTGGCTTCTAAGATTTGTTGCACACCTGCATATCCAAAGTCAATACAAATTGCAGGGACTCGGCGCCTCTGATAACTGAGCACCCAAAAGCGGAAACCTGAATTGCACTTGCTGAGATGCAATACTATTCGTGATGTTATCTCAGCCACTCAGAGCCTTCAAGCTCAAACTGCAGCTGTTGTAGCAGCTCTGAAACAGAAAGGAACAGTAACTTTAGCTGAAGACGACTTGCCTGTCATGAATGAAAGCAACGACTTTTACTATTTCTAAACAGCTGACATCCTGGGGAGGGGGGGCGGGGAAGAAGGGTGTTTGCTAATTACTCAATAACAAAACATCTTTCCTCAATCAGTCGTGAAAATTATTACTCCAAATGAATACTAGTGTCAGTCTGTCTGTTATTCTGTACTGTACGGATAATCTCCTCGGTGATGGAGGAAATATCACATTATGACTCTTTGAACATTTCTAACTCGTGAAAACTTTTAAAATGTCATTCATTAAGGCACTCATTATTCACAGTCTCTGTAAGCGCATGATGAGATATATTTTTATCTGTATCTAACTTTAAAAACAAATCTGAAGAGAAAGGCTTCTTACTTAACTATGTGTCTCAACAAAGACATTCTCTGCATATTAAGGTATGCCTTTGGTACCACTGTCGCATTGACAAATGCTAGGGCCCAAATAACTAGAAGTGCTTCATACCCCTCATTACATAGGATTTACTGACTTTTAGCTTCAACTCTTTACCAACGCTAACATTAATCTGAATAACAGATTAAATTTCTCGACAGGACTACCATGGTACCAGCTAAATTAATGTTACCGCTAAAGTTTTTAAACTGAAAGCAGAAAAAGACACCAGTGTTGTAGCATAAAGAACGCCTACACAGGACAGGAGTATGAAATTAAATGAATGAAAGTCAAAGAACAAAGTGAAAATCAATGATTAAAAAAGGTTCATAGCTGCATGAACAGTTTCCAAAATATATTTATTTCAGCTTTTATTGAAGGCAATGAGCAAGAAATAAAGAATTATCAGAAATTCTATAAAGACATGAAAAATTACTGACTTTAAAAGAGTATCTGCCTATTTATAGTGTGTTCGATACAGCACCAGCATAGATATGTAGTTAATACAAAGCTGCAGATCTAACACTAGCAAACACAAGAACACTTAATTTTGTAAATTAAGCTTACATTCAGCTGGAGAGTTAGCAAATTTACAGTCTCCTTCCATATTAAAAATAAGTGAATCTTGCTAGTTTAAACCCAGCAATATTCTGACTGAATGGGGATATCCAGTTCACAAATTATCACAGGTGACTTTAAGCCTATATTACCTTTATAAAAACCAATACACACTATTTTAAATTTGAATTTCTCTATTTTAATCATATGGATGACCTATCAATTAAGTGTAAAGATCTTCAGCAAACTCCATATGTATTTTAAATAAACCAATTTTATAGAGTGCAAGAAAAGATTTGTAAAAACATGTTGTCCAAACTGAGTTTGCACACAGCAACATTGCACTATTCTTTTAGAGCTGCAAGAGTTGTTCATATACCAAGAGTGTATTTCTATAATACTGTATATAGTGATGTGGTCCACAAATGCCAACAACAAGGGACTGAAAATAGGATCAATTCTTTTCCTTCTCAGAAACAATCTTGTAAGCATCTGAATTCCCAAAGACATAAAAGAATAGTTACTTTTCTGAGATCTTTTGATATCACTCTTCATGGTGGAGCTATCCACGAGTGATGGTAAAGATCTCTTTTGAAAGTAAATGGTGCACCTTCAAGTGTGTTCAGATACGTCTTTGCTGTTCCTTTCTATGTTTCTCAAGTTTTACTTGAAAAGGATGCTTGATTTTTTAAAATTTGGTTTAGGTATCACAATGGGACACCTTATATCAGTCAGTGCTTGCAAACCTTATTCTTCCAGCATAGAATCTAGCTGTTTCTTTCTCTGTGTCAACACAGGAGGCTGAAGTAATCAGAGGGGTCTAAAGAAGACAGAGGACGTTAACCTGCACTTTCTCAGAATCTGTGATGAGTAAGTTCATACTTTCAACATGACCACACTGAGCCGTAAGGTATATAAATAGCTACTTTTCATCTAAAAGCACAGCTATCACAGAAGTTTGTATAGCAGCACAATCAGTTCATAATATTTTAAATGTCAATATTGATACTATTGCCAGGGATTAATAATTTCTGCATATGACTTTATCATTCCCATCCACCCTCTGCTGTCACTCAGTAATATAAAGTAATTGTTGGCTTTTCCCCTCACCATGTCTCCAGAAGAAACATACACAAGGTAACTTCTGTTGTACTGTCTAGGAATATCTTTGCAGCAGTACAGTTCTCATAGTTTTATTAAGTTATAATTCAAGCTCACTGTATTACACTTTTTTATTAATGACTTGCTTGTATGCTAGAATGGAGAAGACAGAAGGGGAAAAACCTCTCAGAGGAAAATAGCGATGTTATTTCCAACATATTAAAAGGCAAACAGCAGTTGTTCTAAATCAGGAAAAAAAAAAAAAAAAACAAACCAAACCCAAACAAAAAAACCTTGAATGAGAGCGTGAAGATACATTCCTGCCACAAACTCCTGTAACCCACCAGGTCCAGCTCCTTCTCCCATCTCCTCTCAGTATTCATTTTCAAATTCCATTCAGATTAGCAGGATTTACACAAACGTGCATTAATGTGTCCCTTAAGTATTTTATCACACTGAAGACGAGAAACAAAAAGTTTAATTATGACCCATACCGGAGAATCATTCATTCAGACCCTGCTTAATTAGATGTGAGACAGCTATCTTAGATCATGAAGTTTGACCACAGTATGCTCTTACTGCTAGAGTATTAATGCAAATAAGATACAGATTACTGAAACCAATTTATCATCACCAATCTATAACCAGCTTGATACATGCACACATTCAAAAATATCGCACAAAATAAATTGTGGAAAACATCTTCATGCATTGAGCAATTCATATACAGAAAATGAACTATATGATTTAACAAAGAGTACATGACACATTAAAAGTAGAATACGAAAGGGTTAAAAACAGATAACAAGAAGTCCAAACAATATGTGATTTCAAGGAACCTGGAGCAAAAATGGACTTGCATCACCAAAGTCTGCTATCGCATCAAAATAATCCCAGCATTTTTCTCCACGTCACTTTCAGGATGTTTCAAATTCAACTAACAACATACTAGCAGTAGCTGCACTATACTTTAAAAGAACTGAGAAAACAGTTTCTCACTAACAGTTAACTAATATGACTGGTAATTGCTATTTCAGTGTTTCATGGCACATCAGACTACACACTTAATAGACTATTATAAAAAATTAAAAAAAAAAAATCAGCCAGTGACATGACAGCCATCTGTAGTTGCATTCTTTTTAATTATAGCTGAAACAGATTAAACTTTTTTCTATATGCAGAAAAACAGTTTAAAGAACAAAGTTTTATTCCATTATTTAAATATAATAATGCTTGGCTGTTCATTCTATTATACAAATACAATAGCCATTGTAGTGAGGAGTGTTGCTTATATGATTAAACAGATAGTTCAGTATTATGATATGTTTGACAGGTACCGTTACTAGCACTACAGGAACAGACATACAATATTGTTATTACCATACTGTGTGTGCCAATACCTCGTAGCAATATAACTCAGCAAAAGGGAAGCATAGACTCCACATTTTCATCACTGCAGACGTCTCCGTACGCTCTTAATCAGTGGTGCTTTCTGCAGATTACACTTTCTAGTATTCTTCGCATTCTCAAACTGACCTGTCAAAGCCTGATCTCCCCCCCAGTTTCTCAAGACTTTGGTAACCAAGATTGACCGACTATTTCTCTTTCCATTTTACCCTCACTTGTCACGCACCGAGACCAACATCAACAGGTATTTAGAAGCAATAGTAGTAAAGTCCACTTGTATTTAGTAGGTTGCTACAAATACAAATTATCTTCTAAGAAACATAATACATTCTCTTTAATATGCTGATCAGGGGGTGGCAGGTACAATTATTAAAGGACTGAAAGCCTTAGATTTCCTTTGACCTCCATTACAGTCTAGGACTCTCTGCTCCTTGAAGGATAAGATTGTATTTGTCGAACCTATGGTAACATACTGCAAGTGGATTTTCTCTGTTCTTCCGTATTAGCCATCATCCTTTAAAGGAATAGTTTCACTAAGGGAGATGTATATGTTGTCTTGAGATTCAGAGATTTTTCTTTTTTCTTCTTTTTTTTTTTAAGAAAAAAAGAAAAATTGAATGATCTTAAGGAATTTTCTTTATGCTCGCATTTCTCACACACTCTATAAAAATATCATTGACGTAGGGTGAAAAGGTCGCATGCCTCACAGAAATGGAGCCAAGTACTCCAGTAAGGTTTTTCACCTGGAAAATATCCCTATAACTAATTCTATGTATTGGAATTTTTTTATTATTATTTTAGCAACAAAAAAACCCTCCAGGCCTTTTCCTAGCCTAGAGTTCCCTGAAGTGTTCTTTCCCATAAGGAAGATAAGTTTTCACTTAGAGGATAGCATCTCTAGCAGCAAGAGTTTAATACTCTGCAACAATATCAGGGATATGCAATCCTGAATTTACAGCTCTTCAAATTACTTTTATAGCTATACTGTTCATTTTGGATCAGATGCTTATCTAAAATTCCATATATTTTGGTAGCCATAATATCTGATTTAAAACAGCTTCCAATAAGCCAAAGAACGGTACTAAAAAAGAGAAAAAGCCACCAAAAAAAAAAAAAAAAAACCAAGCACAGTGGGCCAGATTCTGGGAGCTGTAAATTACTGTAGCTCTTTAAAGCTAAACTGTTTTATACCAGCTAAGGATTGGGCCCAATATGCACAATTCCACTTCAAAGTTTATTTTTTTTTTCCACATGCATAGTGCTTTGCTTTTCATCTGCTCTGTTAATAACACATGAGAATTCCTAATTAGTTTATCCCAAATTCCTCTACAGTTATTTTAATGCCTTTTCTTATCAATGACTCAGGAGGAGAAAAAAGTGCTGATTGATCAATTAATCAAGCTTTATTGACATACAATATTCCTCAATACTTCAGAAATGTCTGCAGAACAATTTCCTCCAATCATAAGATCAATGAATCAATGTAAAACCTCAGTAATTAAATTTATCAACTCGGTATCAATACATCTGGCACTTTATGAAAGTATTATGTGAAGTTTGTTCTCTTAAGGGATATATTGATTGAGGGCAAAGAGCCAAATATTTCTATTATTAGATCTGGGAATGCTAGATCAAAACTCAGTCTGCTACAAACAACATACAAATGTTTCATATACACAGATCTCATGCTGATTCTGTACCATTAAACCCATTCCTAACAAGCAGGTAAGCCTATTAATTGATGATTAAGACTAGAGGAAGATCAGTCATTATATTCAATGCTTCTTGTATGCATTCATTGAAAAAACGTATTGACAGGAACCGTACAGAATCATTTTCCTCTAGGAATTATATTTTAGAAAAGGAGGAGACCGTCTAAACAAAAGCAGATCTCAAACCTTGTTCATGCAGCATAAAATAACCTTAATTAATTAATTAAATTTTGAAACTAAAGCTTTGCAGTCTGAAAGAGAGTATCACATCTCTCTCCATCGTATATAGTAGTTATTAATTGAAAGGTGAACAATAAAGCCTAAAGATGACACATCTGATAAGAGCCATATTAAAAAACAAAACAAGGAAACAAAACCACCATCCAAGTGTTTACAGTTTAATTTTTAAAGGTCTAATATACAAACTATTCTGAAATATATTTTTAGTTGCTATCCCTTACTACATATGCGTAAGCAAGTAGGGCATAAAAGTTCATGAAGTGTCATTTTATCATTTATAAGAAAAAGAGTAGTAGGCTTTTTAAATCAAGAAAAAAACCAAAACAAACAAAAAAAAAAGCAGAAGAATTTTTGGCTCTGCCTAAACAAAAAAAGTCTTAAAGAACAGCTAATGACATGACTGTCATTTTTTCCCATGAACTGTATGATGAAGATATCAGTAACAATACAATCTTCATATTTCTAAAATACTGCTAGAATAAGAGAAGCAAATATCCCTGTGCTTTCACAGATGTTGCAATAAATAAAAACAATTTGATCAAGTACTGAAGGTATCTTATTATGAAGGGGGGAAATAACAACAAAAACCCCAAACCCACCAGATTCGTGTAGGAGTCACATCCTGTTACAAACATCAAACAACAATGAGCCTTTATTACCATGCTATGATTCCTTCATTTCAAACATGATTAATTAGCAAGTATAACACTCACCAAAACTCCCACCACGCTGCTGTTTGCTGCCTATTTGCACATGGGTATCTATCAAGTATCCATAAGCAGTATTAGTCTCATCTATGACACTGAAGAAAAGAAGTCAAAGCATCCTGCTTTAAGGAAGATTTCGCTCATACCTTAGCCAAAAAGAAAAGAAAAGAAAACAAAAACCCAACAATAAACAAACACCAAAGCCCTCTTTCATCGAAGGGATTCCCTGCTAATCCAAACACAAACTTCATGCAAAATGAAAAACTTTTCTAAAAAGTTGCTAAACAATTCAAATGGTTGAAAATAAGTGAAGATAAAAGATAAGTTTAGACTTGATTTTGGTCTTTTTTTTTTTTTTTACTTGAAACCCTAACTTTATATACTATTTGAAATACACTGCTTCTGTTGAGAATGAAAGTGTAGTTCATATGTTAAAAATGGAAACAAAAAGAGGATAAGAAGGGGAAGACACACTTAACAGGTCTCTTGACATGTTTTAAGCTGTGCAAACAAATATCTTCAAACATACCTTACTTGCAATAAACATTACTTTGGCAGTAAAAGAAACTTTGCTTCACGGGGAGGAGAAGTGGAAACTGAGATTACAAATACAGAAGAAGAAACAAGACTGAGATGAGAGCAAAAAAAAAAACCTGAAATTGCCTTCTGAAGCTGAACTCTACAAATACCATCACAAAAACAACAGAAAAAGGTTCAATTTGGAAGCAACAGATGTATTCCTAAGCAAGAAAATATCCCCGATGAAATAATGTACGGACATACAGAGAGGATCTTTAAAAGTATGAAAAGAGATGCCTGTGTGGAAAAGCTAAAGTTTCAATGTGGAAATAAAATTAGGCAGAAGATCCGATACCTCCTTGGTTTACCAGCTCTGTATCACAGATACTTGATGACTTTGTCACGCCCAGAGCAGAGTCATTTTTAAGTGCAAATCAGTCCTACTCTCTCTAGCTTTTTCAATTTTATAAATTTGGGATCAAAAACATCAAAGCAGCTTCCACTTCGGACCTAACTTTTAGAGGATCAATGTGACAAGTCACTGCTTGATAGATGTTTCTCTTGATAAACGACTTGTTCAAAAGAGACATTGTAGCTTTCATTTCCTGACCACAACACACTTTTAATTTGCAACAGCAGAGCTGCTCGAGTGTGACTAGTTCCCACTTTCCAGCCTTTCAGGATTGTGGCACTGTCAGGCCACATACATGGGCAAAACAAAAACTCAGAAAGAGGTGCATCTGCAACAAGAATTGTAGCGAAACTTTTCCTCAAACAGCAACCTGATTGTGTTTGATTTCTCCTAACAGTGGGCTTCTAAACCCCCCTCCCAACCACCTCCAATCCCTAACATTTTAGGGAAGGGGGGAAGAGAGGAAAAATCATATTTGGAAATATATACTTAAGTGCCATAGAATATATATAGCTGCCTAATAGTATTGTGTTTATTATACATATATATATTACTGCTACTATAATTATTATTATTATCTGGGAATCGCATTTAACAGTCCAAACCATCCACACCATCCAATTTCAGCTCTCAGCATACTGTCCGATTCCCGATTTAAAATTTATAAATGTAATATCCTCCTCATCACAAGCAGCAGTCCAATCTGCTCTGAATATATATTACAGCTTTAACATCACAGAGGGAAATCTCCCATCTGGCAATCACATTCGCTCCAACAGCTCTAGGAAAAAAAAAAAAAAAAAAAAAAAAAATGTTCCGCTCTCGCTCGCTTGCTCGCTCTCCTCCTTAAAACATTTCTCAGGGCAAATTATGTGCATCTAAAATAAACAGTCGGCTTATTGATCGCTTCAAAGTCAACAAGTTCTAAATGCAAAATGCAATCAGATCTTTCCCATCATATAGCACCCAGGATATGTTTAGCAATATAGTCACCTACAGCACCAAAACAGGAGCATACATTGTGCAACTGCTCTCTCAATTTCTTTCTTGCATTCAGATATGTTATTACGAGAGATCATCAGCCACACACGCCAGACCTCCCCCTTATCCCAAACACACACACACGCGCGCGCGCACACACACACACGCTCGCGCTCTCTCCTAGGGTCTCTCTCCATCCTTATTTGTTGCTACCACACGCAATTAAAAGTGAACGTACCCCCTTTTTTGTTGCACAGAACAGACTAATAGTCACTTCTGTTGTTAGTTGCTTAGCCTTAATTGCATACCTAGAGGTGCACCTACTGCACCACAAGGAGATCTGTTGAAATTCCCCATGCTCCATTTTATCTGACTTTTTTGGAGGAGGGGGTGGCGTGGGGGGCTGGAGAGTGACCGTTAAAATGAAGCCAGTTTCAGCACCTGATTATTTCATTCTGTTACACATTGAGAACAGAGCAGTGGGAACCAGACACTTGTAAACTGAGCATAGAATACCAGTTATAAATAGTGTTAAATATTCGGCCACAACAGTAGTTTTGTTTGTTTACATGCAAAACGTTCCCCCACCCCACATCAGTTAAAACCTCTAGCAGATGATTACGCTGAAAGTAAGAAAGGGAAAAGCAGCTGGAGTTCAAATAAATACTCACAAATTCACTTTGCAAAAGGAAAAGATGAATTTTAGGCATGTATGTATGAGTACATAGACGTATAGGTATATATATTCATTGCTACGCATTTTCCCCTTCTCCAGTCACCGAGTTTTACTAATTTACATACCATTGGAGTTCAGTGGTGTATATAGTGCACTGCTAGTAGCATGCAACTTTAGGTTTTACAACTGAGATCAATACAATGGACAAAACTAATGCTATAATCGAAGCAGAAATGATAAACAAATGATAGCAAGAGAAAAAAATGCTTATATATACACAAGTGAAAATATACTATTAAACATTAGGTATTTATTACAAAATATTTGCATGCAGAGTCCTCGGTGCGTTATCATGCTATTTAAATTTGTCTTTGCTATTTAGATGCAAAGGAAGTAGATCCCAAAACGGACATACCATAAACACTGGTGCTACTGATCATTTCTTGCTGGCAGCACAAAAAGCTGAATTGGATTTTTCACAAGCAGGAATTCCAAAGGTTGCTTTTCATTAAAGCCACTTTTCCTCTCAGCTATCAAATGTCACTGCCTTGAAACGTGGGCCCTTTCGTCAGGTATTCATTTAACCTACATGCATATAATTAAGTGGGAAAGCAACATCAACAAAAAGGGGATCTCAGATCACAAGAGAAGAAAGAAAGGGGAAAAAAAAGCACATGACCAGGAATGCAAGTCCATGTCAATTTCACTCACTCCCATTGAAACTAACAAGAGCTCCAGGGAGGATAGTAATAGGATCAGTGGATTGTATATACCATTAAATTATACATCTTTCTCTCCCTTCCGAGCCAACAATACGCCCACCACGCTGTACCCCCTCCAAGATGATGTGCTTACATTTTACTGCAACAGCTCTTCTGACATATTCGTGCCCCCCCCAGCCAAGACACAGCAATTTAAACCTAACTTTTGTTTTGCGAGATTCTTATTTGCACTTATTTGCTCAGAAGTTAGTTGCCTCAAAGTCCAGCCCCGCGTTACCTGCAGTTTATTATTTTCACTGCAACTTAAAAATAAATCCAATTAGGAGGAGGAGGTGGGGAGGGAGCTTGCAATCGCGAACTCTTAATCTGCCTACTATTGTTGGCAATGATCAAGGAGGAAAAACCATGCACTGCGATTGTATATCTGTACTTTCCAGACTACGATTAGGAAAGCAGACCGGAGCGTTTAGTATCAGAAAACGACCGCGAATTAGGCAAAATATTTAGGGCACGAGCGGGCGATTAAAAAAATACGCGGCTGTCTCGGAGAGCTTTAAGATTAAATAAAATTTAAAACGATGGTAGGAAGACTAGAAAAAAAGAAAAAAGATCCTCTTACCTGGAGATTTGGTACAAGAACCCGATAGGTTAGAGTAGCATCGATCCGATGTGTTTGCTGATGAATGGGGGCTCGGGTTAAGTGAAGGTGCCTATGATTTGAAATCATTCCAAGTTTTTGAAGGGAAGACTGACTGCAGCCTCTGCCATGTTGGAATTTCAAACCCAAAACAGCTGCTTTGCAAGGAGCCAGCATGCCAGCAGCTGGACGCCTGCGCAGAGCGCCGCCGAGCCAAATTCAAATCACTTTCACGCGAAGAGCCAAAGATCAGTTTTCAAAGGGGGAGCGGCGCGGGGGGCGGGGGCGCTCCGCGGCCCTGCGCGCCAGGGCCGCCGCTTCCCGCGGGGGGCGGCGGGGCGCCCGCGCCGCGGCCCCGCTCCCGCTCCCCGGGGCGGCGGGACGGGGGCAGCGGGCTCAGTCCGCGGCGGCGGCGGCGGGGCTCCCCCCCGGGCGCGGCGGCGCTCCGCGGCGCGGGGTGGCTGGGGGAGGGCCGGGGCCTAGCGGCGGCCCGCGGCCGCGGGGCAGGCGGGCAGGGAGCCGGCGGCGGAGGCTCCCCCGGCCGCGGCCGCCCCCGCTCCGCCGCGGCCGCCCCGCGCCTCCCCGCCTGGGGCCGGGGTGGCGTCCCGGCTCGGCCGGCGGCGGCCTGCGCGGCTGCCCTCGCCGGCCGGCGTCTGCGCCACGTCCCCGGGCGGCCGGTGTCGGGGCTCACTGGCCGCCACCGCCTCCCGCCTGAGGAAAATGGCCGGGGTGGAAGTGCCCCGCGCGCCGGCGGGCTCGTCCCGGCCCGGGCGGCGGCCAGCGCCGCGCAGAGCTGCCCCGTCCCCGCGCTGCTCCCGGGGAGCCCCAGCAGCTGCCCGCCGGAGCCCGGCTGCTAGCAGCCGCGGCGAGGCATTCCCGGTAGCCGGCAATGGCTGAGGGGCCCCGGCAGCCACACCTCCCTCTGCCCGCACTTCCCCGGCTCGGCGGGGGATGGATGGCAGGGAGCCAGCTACCCCGGCCCACAGCTGCCGGGGACTCCCCTTGCATAAGAGGGATTCCCCGGGGGGCTGTTAGACGGGCTTTACAGCCTCTTTATGCTGGCAGGGAAGGCATAAAGTGGCCACGCTGCACAAATTGGGCCCTCCCTCTCATACACCGGTTACGCTGCCTCTCGCAAACGGGTCTTTCTCTGTCTCTCTCCGGCGTGGCCGACCCGCCGTGGTGCCCGGTGCGATGGGCACCGGGCTCCCTCCATGCCATCCCTGCACACCTCTCTGCGCCCACCTCCCTGTTACCACAGCTATGGGAAGGGGAGCGAGGGCTTCCCACGAGACAGATCTACGTTCCTGTTTTTACACCTGATGGGACTATCAGAGCATTTTTACCTTCTCTTCTAGCAGAGAAGAAGCCATGCTGTCCGGATGCTGTTCCTGGGCTCTGGCTTAGGGTCCTGCTGGAGTGATTTCACTTCCTCTCTTCCTGGTCTTGCTGAGGAGTTAAGGATGGCTTGGGAGGGTTGTTTGTCCATCCTGGATGTAGAAGAGAAGGATTAAATTTTTCTTAGTAAAAAAGGGAGCTGCAGTGGGAGCCTGGGCTCTGGAGGAGGCAGAGGAGACCAGTCCCAGGGGATTAGCATCTGGAGGAGTGAGAATGGGCTCGTTTCCTGGCTGTTTTCCTTTTCACTAATATAGTAGGCCTAAATAAAATTCACAAGTAGTTGCCAGCAGAAGCTGCTGTGAGCTGTCAGCCACTCCCTATCCTACCGGGTAATGGAAGCGGAAAAGCAAGGACCGGAAGGTCTGTCTGATTCATGTGGTCCATGAAGTGGTTCGGTCAACCCAAAATGATTTTTACCAGCTGAAGACTCTTTTGGGAGGCCTGAGCCCCCCAGGTGACAAAGCTGTGCTGAGAGATTGGAAATCAAAGGACGGAGGAAAACAGCTAGACAAACTTGTGCTTATTAAGGATATGGAAGGTGTTCCTAGCTCACTTGGACTGCTAGGGATAACGCTAGCACTGCTACACGAGGAGAGCACTGCTAGTGAAATGGCAAGGTGTCCTGAAGCAAGGAGCTCATTCTAGAGCAGATACAGCTTATATTAGCAAAACTGCTCTTGCTTCCCATTATGTCCCAACTAAAACAAAACATATATGTGAAAACACAGTTTAACTGAATATTGGGATAGAGAGCTATTTTTAGAACTCGCAGCATAGCTATAGCAACAGAAGTCTATAGAAATTGCTTTTAGACAGCTGCCCAGAGCAGCCAGCAGACGAGAAACTCCACCACAACATCTGCTGCGTCCCAGGCTGCAGCGTGCTCTTCTGACACCTTTTCCCTGCCTTCAGCATCAGGTGCCTACGAGCAGTGGGCCCATAGCCTGGATCAGCCCATTAGCTGTGCAGATAGCCACCCATCGTCCCTTCTACAAGAGCTCATGGGTATTAAGTGGCAGCTTTGGCATTAATGCAAGCCAGCAACTGTTCCAAATGCAGGTAACACGTCAGTAGCCCCTGGTGTTCACTAATTTGACCGAACTATACATATTACACTTTGCGGTCTCTGATGCTGAAATCTGCAACACAGCATATTGCCTCTGCCAGCGTTACCAGCACCAAGCACTGAAAATAAGAAGTCATGGTCCCAAGATCATGAAGTTGGTCTAACAATCATATCATTAAACATAAAAGTAATTCTTTTTGTCTTTGCTATTTTATACATCTGGATTCCTTTCCCCATTTTTTTCCAAAACCATGGCACTATGCACTTTTTCTCTCAAGTGAAAGATAAGTTTCTTGCACAATTACAGAGCTCCATGGCTTGTAGCTACAGGAAAACAATGGTGACTATCATAAGGCATTATTAGATGAACACCAGCACTTTTGAAATTTTCTGACCAGTAAAGAATATAATTATCAATTTTAGTATTGCATTAACCTCAGTATTTTCATTTTATACACCTATATTTTTCTTCCCTTCAGGCTTCTCATGCCACATTAAAATAGCCTGAGCTGAAACAGTAGCCATGCAGTATATGTTTGTATGGGTCGACATTCATCTCTGTACAGAAGGTCAGCATAAGGCTTACGTACCACATGAAGTCCTTATTTTGAGGTCTGAATTAGGCTGAAGTGAAGGCCTTGTTCAGCTCACCTGTACATGGATGAATTCCACACTTTGTTTAAAATACCACCAAACAGTCTTGATCTTTTTGAATGAGAAATTCTCAGACTTTCAAACTGGGAATGTTACTTTGAGCCTACTTCTACATCTAGGTGAAACGTTCACAATGAAATTCAAAACCACATGAAACTTGCCTGGTCTCGGGTTTTGTTACAAACTCCAAACTCAGACCAGGCTCCTTGAAAGGTTCATGGACCTTTTCAGCAAATCTAGATTAATAACATTTAAACCATTTGAATTGTGAAACCAAAACAAAAGAAAAAAAATCCCAGGAAACAAAGAACAAGAACATCTAATGATGCTACTGCGTCAGTTACCCAGGGATGCTGATGTGATGCACGCAGACTTTGTAGTTACTACTTAGTATATCTAGTAAAGGTTTTTAAGAGCTATAATAAAAACAACGGTGTTCTGTCTTTATTGCCTTTACATTAATTACATGGATTTCATTTGTAAATGAGAACAAGTTTTAAAAATGGCAGACAGTGCCAGAGTTCTTTTAATGCTGACAGTTTGGCAGCATCTCTGCTCCCCTCCTGTGCTGGCAGTGCAGACCACCAGGGCAGGGCCTCCTGCCTTCCTTCCTCCCTCCGTGCTGGGAAATCCCTTCAGTCTCCCACTCTCAGACCCCATGTGGGGCAATCACAACTATAATTGCCTACCAGGATGTGCTGCAATAAACGGTCTGCCAGTGCTCTTTTTTTGGAGTTGTGGTCATTGGTGAATACATAGACTATTTTCTTCCCCTGTTAGGAGCACAACCTGTTTAAGAGCTCAGGCAACTCAAATCAGATATTTATACCACCTGGATCCCCAGTGAGCAGCTGAGGTGGCTCCGGATCCCACATGCTGGGACATTTACAGAATGTGTGTGGCAGGACAGACCTTCACAAGCCTCCCTCATCAGGTGGGAAATGCTCTCTCTTCTCTCTCAGACCAGACTGGTCAGTCACAGAAGCCTCAGTCTCTTTAGCTAAGCATTCACTCACTGCCTTTTAGGACCACCTTTTTGTGCATCAGCATGAGTGCAATGGCTGCCTCAGCTTGCTGGAGCTGAGACTCCAAGAGCCAATGACACCTGTGTGGGCCTTAAAGTATTGATAAATATAGACCAGAAGTAATTGCCTCTTTCCTGCATACAGGCAACTAACATTTAGTTGAATTAATGCCCTAAATAAGCCCCATAGCGAACAACGGGACAATGGTCAAACACAGAGGAGGGATGCATTTCAAATATTAATGTTATGTTACTTCCAGGTTCTTCCCAGGAGATCGCAAGGGATGAAATCCCCCCTTCTAGCTGTACCACTGTTCCGCACAGTTTGACTGAAGCTTCAAACATGTCCAAGCCCTAGGTCAGTGACTAAACCAGGAGCACATAATGTCTCCCTGGACTCCTTTAGCACACAGTATGCTGGCTTAGGTACTGGGCAGTACCTAATACCACAAAACATCTCTTGACCATAGGCCATATTTAATGTAATTCCTGACTGTGTCAGAAAGAAAAACTTTATACAGAGTACATCTGTCCATAGATGCACTTTTTGCATCTTTGCTGATGTAAAAACTGATAACTTTTACAACTTGTAACCTCTTTGGGTTAGATTCTGGGGGTTTGAAGAGATAGCGTTTCCAATATTTTTGTTCTCTTGTTTGTTCATTTCCACTTCTGAGCAATGGGGGCTGGGTCACCTTGATTTCAGTGAAATTTCTAGCCAAACACTTTATTGGTCATTCTCTACAATCTTGCTGAATATTTGATGCTTTTGGCATCACAAAACTATTGGTCTCTGAAGTCACTTCCATTTTCCGTTTTAGTCCTAGAGGAGAAATTGTTCACAATATCCAACAAAAATATTCATTTAGCAAGTGCCCTGTATAACAGAACAATATATAGATGTTTGTCACATAAACATCTGACAAGACCTATGCCTTCTGGCATTTCTTGAATTTTGAGCGCATAATATTTTTACTTTGGTAGCAAATGCATTTTTAATACAATTTCTCCATTTTTTTTTTAAAGCAAACTTTAATACAGAAACTCCCTCTTGGGGAACTGTAGGAAGGAGTTTAATGTTTTTAGTGTTTTTGTTCTCCATCTGCATTTATTTTTCACTGTGTTGTTCATTAACTGGGTAAGAACCACAGTAATCCCTGTCCTTTGCCTTAACAAATACGTTAATAACTTGTTCTCCTTATTTGAAATAGCCTCTCCTCATTTGAATTAGAGGTGCCTACATGAGGCTGGTAGGATTCATAGACATTTGACAGTAACAATGAAATACCAAGGCACAGGAATGACAGTTTCAAACACATTATTTCTCTTTTCCCTGTCTCTAACTCCTTCTTTCCCTTACAAGTACTATCTTTGCCTTGGTGCCAACATCTTTCTCATTCCCTCTCTGATTCCATATCTCAATTGCGATCCTTCCCATTCACCCCCCTATCTAGTACCAGTCTCACTCATAAGTCCTTGTCCTGAACCATCGTCACATTTTATGACCTTTGACTTGTGCTTTTTTCCTGTGCCTGAACGCATTTTCCTTTGTTTCTTTCCCCCTTCCTTGATGGTCTCCCTTTTCTGCATTCTGGTCAAACTGCTTCTTATTCCATGTTGTCCAGTGATTCGCAGGAAGAAGGCTGATAAGATCTGATAGACACCTTTATTCTCTTTGTATTTAGCACCACTGGCAACTGAAAAGAGAAATCTGAGAGCAAGTCCTGCTCAGATCTGCAAGCCCCAGGAAAGAATACATCCACTGCAGACAGAATTTTTGAAGAAGCTTGTAAATGAAATATGCAAACAATTTTACAGAGGATCAGATTTCTCCAGACTGAGGAAGACCTTCATAGGCTGATGAAAGAGGAATATCCCTTCCCAAGCTCTGAGCCCCACTACAAGCAAGTAGTCAACAAAATATTTCAAAAATTTCTTAACATGAGCAAAACAGATTTTCCTTCAGTGTATTCTGAGAAACAGCTAACCATATTTGCTGAAAGTTTTGAAAAAATAGCCCAAGGCAGATATTTGGCATGAAAATTGCTGCCCAGTGGTTTATGTTTGACAGTCACAAGCAACTGGAAAAAGGTTCTTACAATGAAACCTTGACTCTAAGTATCCCACTGTAAGAGCCTACAATTAATGATTACCAATAACAAAAATGTATTTTACTTAGTGCTTAATACTTAATGACTTAATTTCGTCAGTGCCTAGAAAGAAAAAAATCACTTTATTTTGGAGGGGGAGTGGAATGGTGAAAATTAAACAATAGCATGCTTACAAAATTGTAATTTTTAACCAAGTGCTTTTTCCAAGCACTTTATATTCTCTTCTCAGAAACATTTTGTATCTCATCTCCAAATGCACATTATAAAAAGTCTCATTTACCCTACAAATGAATGGAATTAACTTTGGAATCAAAGGAAAGAAAACCATTTAGCAGAACATTGGAATTGCTCAAAATTGCACATATGCACAGAAAAAAGTTTACCTAATAGATTACATGCTATAGGATCAGCGTGTCTGATAAAATACCCACAGGGCTTTATTTGCTGTTGCTTTAGGAGCAGACTTTTACCCACTTTTTCTCTTTTGGTGAGTAAAACTTCCTTTACCCTTAGACAAATATATTGCTCTAAGTAACACTCCTACACCATGTTATTGATCTTCACAGAACAAAATTCCTTTTATAGTAAAATTAAGACAATGTTTATAACTTATTGTTTTAAACATTGTCTTTAGTGTTGGTGTGGGTGTATTTAAGTCATGAAACAACATTATCAATCTATCTATCTGTGCAGTCATCTCTAAAGCCTTTCATTCTCTAAAGCTTTTCAAACAAGTGAAACATTTTTAACTATTCTTGCTAGGGATTCATCTTTAGGAATGTCATGTTTATGAGCCTTAATCATATATCCAAAATAAGATACCTTTCCAACATGCAAAAGCACCAACATATCTGACAAGTATACCTTACATTTTTGAAGAAGAAAAAGAAAACACTATTCAGACTTCAAACATCTCTATTCAGATAATCTGAGCAACACAACTGTTCTACATACGACATTATTCCATTGCAAGAAATGTATTGTCTCACCTAGGAGATAAAGAAGTTAATAAAGTAAATTAATACAGTTGGGTTTGGTGCTGTTAATGAGAGCATTCTTCCCCACTGCCTGGAATGTAATAACTAAATCTTGCTAACTTGTACTTTCTTCTTCTGACTTCCTTAGAAAGCTCAAATTTGCTAAATACACAGCATTGGCTGCAATCAACAAGGTACTTAAGTATGTGCTTAATTTTGTGCGCATGAGTAATCACATTACAGTAAATGCAACTTGAATGCTCAAAGTTAAGCACACACTTAAGTGCATTGCTGGATCAGGGCCAGAGGATGACAACTTGCAGGTCATACTTACTGAACAATAAAAGATCGCAAACCTTAAATATCCTGTAGAAACCTTCCCCACACTTCAAATCAACAGTACCAAAGGCAAGGACGAAAATATGGTAATAAGTAGCTGCTGCATTCTTTTCTTCTGTTACAAGTCACTAAACTGGCAGCAGTACTTATGATATAGCAAATTACCAATACAATAAATTCTCTTAATAAGTATCCATAAAATTACAATTTATTTTAAAGATCATGGTTTGTAATTCCATTCTCATAAGACCATTAGACACATGGGTCTTTTTAATTTTAAAAGACCTGCTAATAGTTCTCACAAAAGAATTTATTCAAGACCTTGACCTTAAATTGATACAATTGCACAACTTAATCACAATTAAACATGAGTCAAAGTACTGTACAATATTATCGTGGGGGTCAACATAGCCCTTCAGCAGCCACACAGAGGATGCCATTAGTACCACAGCCTTGGGTATCTAGGATTCTGATTCTGGGGATCTAATACTCTGAATTAAATGTTTTTATTAAATGTTTTCTGCCAGTTATTATGTCGAAGAGACGGGGAGGGGGATTGCTGATGACATTTCTTCTTTCCATGCAACTGAAAGGACAGAAAAATAGTCTAAGAATCTTTTCAATTCAGTCACAGCTTTTCAATCTAAAATGAAACTTTATACCCACTGTGCTACACACTTCATTATTTAATTTTCTGGCTAAATGGACATGGTTCAGCACTTCTCTGGGACCTGTTTCTCTCTTCAATAATATGAAATGAGTATCTTTTTAGGATCAGAAGCTACATTTTAAATCTAAATTTGCCTGACTGTTGACAGTATTCAGATATAGGGAGCTTCTATGTTTTTCCAACACATAAGTTTCTTCACAAAAATTAGCAGGGTGAAACAGCAAGTAAGGACACACTGCCAAGTCTGGTTTTCTACCTATCTACAAAGTAGTTTTCACACTTTCCATGACTGTGAATGTCCTTCTTTCTCTATCTTTTTTTTTTTTTTTAATTTAATTAGGAAGAACTGAAAAATCCTTCTCTATACTGAGAGTGTTTGTGTTGGGGGAGGGGGATGTCAAGGAACCAAAAGCACATTCCAAGCCAATTCTGATCTCATTTACAGGGATGAAAATCTGGAATTAATCCATTGAGTTTAACAGACATGTTCTGGCCTTACATAGATGAGATCTTACATTTATAAGTGAAATCAGTGTTTTCCCCTCTGACATTCACATGGCTCAAGCCAGAAACATTTCCTGAATAAAAAAAAAGGCCAAATCATCCAGTTGGGAAGATGATTGGCATAATTCCATTTAAAGTCAATGGAGATGTAGTAATTTACATTAGCTGATGATCCACATGGAAGTATATAAAAGTTTTCAGAGCAGGCTTCTTTCATTTAAAACTGCATTATGTTAGGTGCACTGTTGATGCTCAGAATTAATGTGCAAGTTGTTAATCTCGCTAGACCTGGATTTAAAATTAGACAATGCAATAATTAGTTTGGCACTATCATTCTGCTACCTAGAGGCTAATAATGTAGGTCATAAAATACCAGTGATCAGCACAACTTTTCATACAAAACAAAGAATCTGTATTGGGAGGGAGGAAAGAAATTCAGAAATTGGTTGTTATCAGAGACCAAACTGGGCTGTGAGGTACTGTACCACCTCACAAGATGCTGTGTTGCATATGTCTACTTATGTTTCTCAGCTCCCAAGTGTGCAGATGATTCTGTAGGGTATATTGACTCAAAGGTGTCTACAAGCTCTCTTTCTGTACTATTTTTATGTTGGACATACATTATTCTTCATGTCTTTATTATTAAAAATTAAGGAAAATTATTTATTTTATATTATTCTCCTTTCTTTTTTGCTTTTGCTTGAAATATAAGCATTATGCAGAGCAAACAGTTTACAAACATACAGAAGCGCAACACTATAGTATATGTATCTTGATTCGTTTTCTTGACAAATGACTACTGGCAACATCAATAATTCAAAGGGAGAAACAATGAAAATATAGAGGAATTGCATTTGTATACTTCTTTCTGTCCTGTCAGTCATTCTTGCTAGGCTTTTATATAAATATAAAGAAAATTAGGAAATCATCAAGTCTGAAAGATAGTCTTGATGAACACTTGCTTACATTTTGTACTATTTAAATGGTCAGGATGCTTAAATATACACATTTTGAGATTGTTTCATACATACATCTCTCTATTAAGAAAACAATATTGTATTAGCTTTTATATAATCAGGCTGTGTTTGTGTAAGATACACAGCAGAGTTCAGTGAAGATAAGATGAGCACATATATACAGGTGTGCATATGTCTAAAGTATATGCTTCTTGTACGTATACTATTAGAAAGTGCCTATTCAATGTTATAGATGCATATATTCATAAATCATTTAAAGTTGTGCTTTTCATGTGATGTGAGGCACGGATACAAACTTGCTAATGATAATTATGGAACTGATGCTGATTTAGTCATTTCAAGAAAGCCATGGAGGCATAATTAGTGTCTGAATGGCCTCAATATTGCATTATTAGGAGGCTAGGGTGAAACTTGAAATGAGAACATCAAGGCTGATAAAAGAAAAGAAAACATGAAATACATACATAATTCATTCTGAGATATTATAAAGGTTTATAACCAGAAACAATAATTTGCAGAAAGCATCTCATGTACTGGAGCCAACTGCAATAATTTGGTCAACCTGTTTAAGATCAAATAGTATTCTTAGCTATTCTCAGTGGTATCTTTCTAATAAAGTCGCAGCAAACAGACACTGTTTGCTTCTGGTCACTTTTAAAGAATGTTCAGTTTATCAGTGGGGACTTTAATCTCAAGCTTCATAGAGTACAAAAAGAACACTGATCCTACTGTTTTGTCCTCTAGGCCACAAGGCATGCACATTTTTACATTCATTTGTCATAAAACAAAAAATACATTTTGCCCTTTGAAAATACCAAATGCCAGCTTTTAAACAAAATAATTTTCCATCACATTTTTCCCTTTCTTTTAACCTTTCCATCAATCCCCCCCGCCTTCCTTTTATCCCAGACTAATTTCCCCTCTCTTTTAATGTCTTTCTTCCATTTTAAGTACTAGTAAGAACTTTGCAGAATTCGTTGTTTTGGACCCTTGCCAAACTAGCCACTGTTTAATGATTTGACATGACAGTTTGAATGAATCAGAATTCTTCACAATCCTTTTTCTAATTTTCCTTCTAGATAGGTTACAGAATATACAAATAATACTTTTTTACCCAAGTAAGACAAAGGAATGTGTGATAACATCAGGGTTAGACCAGGTCTACAGATCCAAGAAGCTGGACAAAACCCATCCTTTATATATAATTTACTTCAAATTTATCTTGTCTCCTTCATTGAAATGACTTAATATGCAAGAAAATCTTGGAATTTCATAAAATTTTACATACAGAAACAAATTAATTTGTTATTTTTGTGTACTACTTATTTAAAATTTTTTTTTTTTCACTTGTTTTGCAGTGATCTGAAGTTGCCACTATCAGAAATGTGTTCAATAGCTTCCTTTCATAATCACTGGATCAAGGGTCTATATCCAGTTCCCCACAAAGAATGCAGAGGTCTTGCCTTCTCCAGATCTGGAGAGCTGTTATTGCATATGGTGAGTGGCTCCTGCTCCCAAGCCCTGCTCAACCTTTAGTTCAGGCCAGTGTAACTCTTTCTTCCAGATTTTTTTTCCTTAAAATATGTGGTATTTTTTTCCAATTTTTCTGTGATGGAGCCATGAACAAACAATGATGTTTTCTTGACCAAAACTAGAAAAGTCTTGACTTCTGCTTTTGCTTGCTAGTACCTGCAAGAACCCTGCTGGTTAAAAGCCTCATTAAAGGTTATGCAAGCAAGATATACGTATCCTGTATCTTCTCTCAAAACATAAAATGTCTTCATGAAAAAAAAAAGTCAAGGACGCAATGTTACTAAATGGTCTGTGGCTTGAATTTTAGTGAGGGAGATGCATACACTAGTACAAATTTATAACACCCTTTTGTGTTCCATGACTACCATGGTTTAAATAAACATTTTTCTTTAATTGTCATTTAAATTAAATAAAATAGAAAATTTTAAGTCCTGTATCAGCTTGCAAAAACTGGTTTTGGAGAAGACATTGACAGGATAACATTCACAAACTTGAAACCACTGGGGTAGATCCCAAATAAGTAGACAAGACTGTTCATTCTCTCAACTCATCTTTTTATGAATAGTATAGCTCATTTCATCACAGCCTTCTGTGCCTCATTGAGTTTGTTTTGAAAGTCTGAAGTTTATATAGGATAAAAGAATACTACAGCCATGAGTGATAAGGATGATTGAGAAAGATCAGATTGTGGCAGACAGGACTCGATCCTGAAAAAACTGACCTCCTTACTTCTCATTGTCTTTAGCAGTTATTATACATTCAGCTTTTTTTTCCCCCTACTTTTTACTAATAACCTTTAACTCTACAGGAGGCATAATTAACCAGAGGAGCAGGTGCAAGGAAGGGCTGAGTGTGTGACTATATCTAAAAATCAGCTAGCTAGATAACTAGCTGGTTATCTAGTAGTTAAGGCAGTCACTCTCATTTTCACAACTTTTGACACATTTATGTTTGCAATATTATAAGCATTTGGTATAATCTTGCCAACATTTGTAGTAATTTTTGCAATCTAAAATAGTGAATACTGCAATGCAACATGCTTTAAAAGATACCTGCTGGATTGTATTTTAAAATAAATTCTGAGAAAAAAGCTGCACCCTAAAACTGGAGGTGAGAGTGAGGTCTCTTTCATAATCTTGGGCTTGATAGTATTTTTGGACTATGAAAATATTTTACTCTTTCATCATCCATCATATTTCCAGTAAGTTGAACTACACTGCAAGCTCCAACCCAAGAATGACAGTCTCTGATGCAACCCAGCCAAATATGCTTCTCCCAGTTAAGACTGGAACCAGTGGGAACATCTGGAGAAATGAAGACTTACCCTGTATAGAAGAGGATCACGTTAGGGAACATTTAAACAAATTGGACTTACGTAAGTCCATAGGACCTGATGGAATGCCTCCACAAGTGCTGAAGGAGCTGGCTGATGTCACTGCAAAACCACTCTCAATTATCTTAGAAAGGTCATGGTGATCAGGGGAGGTTCCTGAGGATTAGAAGAAAGCAAAGCTCATAAAGCTTCAAGAAGGAGGATTTGGGGAACTATAAGGCAGTCAGCCTCACCTCGATCCCTGGGAAAATGATGGAGCAAATAATCAGAGAAACCATTTCCAGACACATTAAGAACAAGAAGGTGATTCAGAGTAAACAGAATGTGTCCAGAAACCATTTCCAGACACGTTAAGAACAAGGTGATTTGGAGTAAAGAGAATGTATTTGCAAAGGCGATATCATGCTTGACAAACTTGATAGTGTTCTGTAATGAAATTACTAGCTCAGTGGATGACGGAAGAGGAATACATATTGTTTATCTTGACTTCAGGATGATGGAACAGAGCGCACTCTCAGCAAGTTTGCAGAGGATAGAAAACTGGGAGGAATTGCTGATACACAGATGGTTGTGCTGCCATTCAGAGGGATCTCAACAGGCTGGAGAAATGGATCAACAGGAATCCTATGATGTTCAACAAAGGGAACTTTAAAGTCCTGTATCTGGGGAGGTATAATTCCATGCATCGGTACATGCTAGGGGCCAACCAGCTGGAAAGCAGCTCTGCAGAAAAGGACTTGGGGGGCCCTGGTGGACAACAAGTTGAACATGAACCAGCAATGTGCCCTCATGGCAAAGAACACCAACAGCATCCCAGGCTGCATTAGGAAGATTGTTGCCAGTGTGTTGAGAGAGGTGATCCTTCACCTCTACTCAGCCCTGGTGAGAAACATCTGGAGTGCTGGGTCAATTCCCAGTCTTCCCAGTACAAGGAAGATATGGACTTACCGAAACTAGTCCAGCCAAGGGCCTAGAAGGTGATTAAGGCACTGGAGCATCTTTAATATGACGAGAGGCTGAGAGAGCTGGGGGTGTTCAGCCTGGAGAAAAGAATGCTCAGGGGGGTCTTATCAGCCTGTATAGATACCTTAGCGGGGGGGGGAGCAGGGGCAAAAAGAAGATGGAGCCAGTGGTATTTGGTGGAAGGGCAAGAGGCAATGGGCACAAACTGAAATACAGGAAATTTCGTTTAACATAACAGCTCACTTTTTTACTGTGAGGGTAGTCAAACACTGAAGCAAGTTGTACAGAGACGCTGCAGAGTCTTCATCCTTGGAGATACTCAACACCCAGCTTGATATGGCCCTTAGCAACCGGCTCTAGCTGACCATCCTTTGAGCAAAGGAGTTGGATTAGATAATCTCCAGAGGTGCCTTACAACATTAGCCACTCTGTAAGTTTGGCCAGAAATTACTGAATTTTCCCTTATTACTATTTAATATTCGTTACAGTCAAAATTCAATAGATACAAGATTGGCTGAGAATAGGTATTGAATATCCAGTTTTTTTAACTCCTTGACATGCAATGTAACTTTCTCTGTATTCAAGAGCAGCTAGCAATGCAGTTGTTGTAATGTTACTACCACTAATTATTATTTCTGTATTATTATTATTACTGTCATCTTAATGGCTGCTGAGATTCTATGGCTTGTCTCTTCAGTCTCACCAACTGCCTAGAACAAATGTTGCATGTTTTGGGATAACAATAGCATTCCATCATGTGTATCTTATATTTCATGTCAAAGACATGATGTCACGTACTCAAATACATGCATATAGGCATAATATGGTGAGTGTTTTCCCAAGAGGATCTTACAAGGAAAGATCTTTCACAGCACTGTGTTTTAAAGGCTCAACTTACAAACCTGTTTGTGCTTGGCAACTATCTCCAGTTGAAATTCTGTTATTACCTTGTAAGTGGCATAATGCCACTCTAGCAGATGGGCATCAGCGTAGGCGTGCCAGATAATTAGTACGTGCATTGAGTTTGAGTATTAGGGCCCAGATACCTATCCAGGTATGAGTGCCTATAAATTTGCATCCTGGTTGAAGGGAGTAGGTGATTGCAATTTCAGCTCAGTTTGACATTACTTTTGACATTCTCAAAATACTTCTGATATTACTGAAGAATACAACTTTATTTGTTTGTGTTTTCTTGGCAAATAAGGGCTGTGATTAGCAAGGGTACATGGGTGAGGGAGAATGTATTACAGCCTTCCACTCTCCCAGTATTCCCTTGGGGAAGCATACAGGGATGTACACAAGTATGACTGCAGCCAGGGTGAATTTTCTTATTTAATATAATAGCTCAACTGAGTGTGGAAGGCAGATTCATGACCTTTCATGCTGCGGAAGTGTGCATATACTGCAATTTCTTCTGAATAAGATTGCTAATGTTTCAAAGTGCTATAAGGGTCTTTACTTCTCCCTTGCAATTTTATTGACATTTTTCTCCTAGTTTTCATTTGTGCTATAGTCTAAATTTTACACTAAATCATTTAAGTTTGCTCTGGAGAGGCTCCAATGCTGCTCCCAGGCACACTGCCATGATTGAATCCACAAGTGAACACTTTGTATATTCTTAAAAACCTTATATACTAGTACAGAACGTGTAACAGAGCTCTCAGCCAGTGCACTGCAGTTAAATGCGTTTGCCTGTGGGTATGAAATCAAAATAGTTATTTGTTTTAGGATGCAACTATGGATAAAATCACAGATACAACTCTTTGCTTTGAAACATAACACATACATTTTTTCCAATAATTTGTGTGTGGGTAGGGGTAAGGAATATGTACATGCAGAAAATTTAATGTTTGCTCAAATGATATGCTCAGATTTCAGAACCAACTAATCTGCTGTATCTTGACAAATCTTAATTTATACTAGTTTGCATCACATAAGTATCCACTTCTTTGGACCTTCCAAAGACTTTTGACTTTTTAGTTTTTGGAAAAGGTTTAAAGTAAGTTCTTAGGGTTGAATTCTGCTTGTGTTGAATTCCATGGAACACGGACCTTAGCTTCGATTAGTATGTAACCTAATGTACGGCTAGCCAATATCCCTGTAAATTTGGCATTATTATGATTTAGGTATAAAAAAACTGCACAAAATTGCATGAATATTGTAGTAGAGAAGTTGGTTTAAATGAGCTTGACATAACAAATCAATTTACTGTCTAGTTTGACATATTAGTTGTCTTTTTACCACAAGTGTTCCCTCAGGAAATTATAACAAGACAAGAGATGTAGAGGTGCCCAATTCCGTTGCACAGTGTTGACTTTGAGTTTTGGGGTATCAGACATGTGCTTGTGAGACATAACTAAATTTTAGTAACTCATGAGTTGGTCATTATGAGCAAATAAATTGTTTCTGTTACACTGTAAACAGATGCTATCAAAAAGTGTAAGATTAATTAATTATGCTCTGCACATACTTCAAAATGCCTTAGTAATTCACATTATTGGTCTCAGATGCTATTCACTATACCATCTTTCATATTTTCAGCCTAAGAACAATACACACAACATTGACCAAAAAAAGCATCATTTTATTGTGAAGTCACTGTTAATGAACCAGCACTCCAGAACTGATATACAGGTTACGTGGCAAAGATCATAACCACATAACATCAGGTACAAGGTCCTGTGGTCATAGATGTTCTTTGTGTGAGTTTTATACCTATCAATCTGCAAGAAAGTGCATGGAGTGTGATTTTATCGAGTGCAGGATGTCACTGTAGTAAACCACAGGCCATCCACAGAAACTAGAGCCAATAGTAGCTACCCCTGTAGCTCAACTGCAGAAAATTCCTCAAGAAACTCACAGTGTAACTGCCTGTGCTGACTGGGACCAGCTGAAGCCTATGAACCTTCTGACAATGACAGTAGTTAATACAGGATGAAGCTCTGGCCACTTAGCTGCAACATCAGGTGTAGAAGCAGACGAACTCCTAGGAGGAAGGGCATTTCTCTTCATTAAAATTTAAAATGGTTCCTCATTTGCTTTTGTACTTGCACAGAATGAAACTAAGACCTTGTTGGGAAAATCATGATTAGGAGAGAAAATTATTTTCTAACTCTAGGTAATTGTAGTGCTATAATAGCTCAATAAAAATGTAACTGAGAGTGACACACTTCCATATTTTGCTACAAAAAAGTTTTATCAGAAATTCCCAGTCAGCTCTGTGACTCATTAAGTCTTTCTTATATTGATAATGAGATATAGAACTAAGCAGAAACCTGGTGGCATGAGTGGGTCAGTTGTAATAAAACAATCTTTAAAGTTCCCCCATGAGCACTGCAGTATCTCTCAACAATCACAACAGCACATGGGCCAGCAAATCCATTCCAGGTATTACAGATATCTCCATCAACCATTCTTTCTCATCAAAATCCCAAAAGGATCATAGGACAATTCAGATGTGAAGGGACATCAGGAAGTCTTTAGTCCAACCCCCTGCCCAAAGCAGGGTCATCTATGATATCAGACCAAGCTGCTCAGTGTGTTTGTCAGCCTGGTCTTGAAAACCCCCAATGATGGAGACTGCACAGCCTCTCTGGCAACCTATTCCAGTGCCTGGCTCTACTCATGGTGAAATTTTCTCCTCGTGTCCAGTTTAAACCTCTCAATTCAATTTATGACTGTAAAAGATTAAAAGATACCTACAACGTATCACTAAATCAAACCAAAGTGTATTTTCTTTGTAGACCTGGCTTTCTGTAAAGGAATTTTTGTTTAGGAGTTGCTTTTAAATATGCATGGTATAACATACCCATAAAATACAAGCTAATCCATAATTTGAATGAATGCCTCAAAGTACAGCTATTTTTTCTTAATCTCAAGGAATGTGATTCTGATGGTTTCCACCTAGTCCCTATTTGTTCCCATCAGAAAACCAAAGCAGTCAGCACAGCATGGTTGACAGACTGTGCTCAACAGATGCCCAGAACTGGAATAGCATGGGGTACTGAGGTCAGGAGTGAGATTCATTGGCAGAAATGTGTGTGGGAAACTTGCACAGCATCTGCCTGCATTATGCCTTTTTTCAAGTCAATGCTATTCGGCCCTTGCTTTTTGAGCATCATATTTGCTCAGAAATAAGGCTTTGAACAACAGATACTTATTAATTCACTGCTTTCCAGTCCTTACTAATTACTGCTGGTAATTCAGGAGGCCAATTACTGGTTTATAAAAGTAAGATCTTATTGGAGAAAGGCTAGGAATTAGACCAATTCATTATGTTGGGCTGAATTTGAAAGTCTTTACTCAGTTCTTAGGCAAGCTACTGGCATAAGGGATAGAGAAGTCCAATTTCTTAGCTGCCATGTTGCAGCAAATTTTTATTTCCATTTGTCTTTGGTTTAAAACCCCTAGTTATATTCAGTAGCTCCATTTTTACATACACACAAAAAAAACCCAAAACAACTTCAAGTGTAAACCCAAGAAGCACCAAATGACAATTAAAAACCTGTGACTGACTTTGTCCTGATAAATACATGGTGGACAAACACAGTTTCAATATCACCATTTCCCTGGAACTAATACCTCATCAAATCATAACTGCATCATTTGAACTTGAAGTTGACTTTGTGAGAAGTTCAAGCTGTGATGGCCAATCAGACACAATACAGAGGCACAGGAAAGCTGCCTTAGAAAGACTAGAATAGGTTAAGGGAATTCAGCCTTAATTTTACCAAGACAAGGAAAGAATGGATGTTGTGAGGAAACCTTCTGGAAGCACTAGAAAATATTCTCCTACTGGCTGATGAAAAGAAGAAAGCAAAAGAGATGTTATTGTGGATTTATATAAAGCACATAGCCATAAAGATAACTAAGAGAATAAATCATAAAGAAAGACATTAGAGGAAAGTCCAAGCTGAGAAAGGCATTCAAAATGGAAAGGATGATAATGAGGAATTACGAAGCCATGTTTGGAACTTGTTAAAACACTGACTAATGCTGATTGTAGAGAAGGGATGGACCCATGGACCCTCTCACTGCAGGAGTCTGGGTGCCTTGTGCTGGAGGCCCATTTGTGGATGGGACAGGCCATCAACTGCTGGAGAATGCCCAGAATCCATCCAAGGACAAGTTGTGTGTCAAAGGTAGACCATGACTCCCTGTTAATGTCTGAAAAATCCCAATGGCAGTACAGTTTGTGAAAACTGAGAACTTCATGTATCCTACTTGCCTCCACTTATCTGATAGCTGAATTGGTTCGTGATTGCTGTGAGGAAGTTTCAAATCAAATTGCTCAGATGTCATCTCAAAGCTGTGCATTCTTATAGAAACAAATAGTATCTCATAGGGCAGATAAGTTTTGCCTGAATTTCAGCCAGTCTTTCATGACAACCTTCCATAGGATCAGTTTTTAGTTTAAAATCAGCGAGGTACCATCACATCCTTAGTAAAAGCTGATGACGTACATTGCTGCTGATGAATATAACATCTATCTATCAGAGCAGATAAACAATGAACTGAGGAGCAAAAATAACTTTATGTGCTGATTTCTTTGATTGCTGTAAACTAATAAACGATTTTTTTTCCCAGCAAATTCACTAAAAAGCATGGCAAGACACTCCAACAACTTAAGGCGTTACATTTCTGTCAGCCTGACAAGTCATGTTATAAGCCAGGGTATGCAGCAGCCCAGGATTAAAAGGCAATTACAATGCAGATTATTTTTGGTTAACCACTGTCCTTTGAGACATCCAATTCTGATATTTTGTTGAGATATCTGTAGTTACCAGTAACAGAAAACACCTCTTGAGTGGCTCCATTCCTTCTCTTCTGTGAAAACTCAGACGATAATGATGAGTCATTGCTCCCCTGCACAGAGAAGATACCACAGGGACCGATGTTACTCTTCATGCTCAGTGTGTGAGAAAAAATCTAGAGGCTTAGAGAGGAGACATGGTTTGCAACATATTCACCTGAGAAATCACTTCTCTTCCTGTGTCAAACTGCCAGCTTTGGATCAGAGGCTGTGCTGGAGCTCGTTGAGTATGAAAGAATGGCTTAGCTAGAAGGGTTTTGTCTGTAAGAGGAATTTGGCTTGGGAATTAAGTCTGCCAGGTCCATCAAATCCCTATTGCCTTTGGGAATAGAAATGGTCTCTGAAATGAAGAGGCTTCATTGTTTGCTCTGGAGGGGTTTCTTACCTCTTTTCAGGAATTTATTTTCTGCTCTCCAAAGAATGTTATATGTATTTGGGGAAATTATGTCAGGGAACTGAGATCTTCAGGTGGGCATAAATCTGTATTATATGAATTAAATTATTATTATTATTATTATTATTATTATTATTATTATTATTATTATTATTATTATTATTATTATTATTATTATTGCAAAAAATCAAAGGGCTCATTTTGGTGTACAATACATGATACTTTAATAATGTGAATTGTGCAGATGTTGGTGACCAAATAGAATGATGATAATTCAGTTTGTTTCTGAGATCACTGGCACACATAATAACTTGGCTCACTGCATTGCCAAAATATGTGACTTTTTTAAAAGATATGTTTGGAGTCTTCAGATAAATGGAGAGAGGATGTTTGTGAATGGTTCCAGACTGACAGTGCCAGGAGTAACAGCAACTTACTCATTGCATAGACAGAAAAAATTTACCAATTCCTCCACAAGGAAAGAAAATGGGAAGTAGGCATATTTAGTGTGTTTTCCCATTTTTGTAAGAGGGATATGTAGGTTGTTAAAGTGATGCTGTTTCCTACTTTCTTTTCTGCTTCAGAGCCCCTTCCAGAAGAGGGGTACTCTCTCTGCTCCTAGAGCAACACTAGAGTTCTTCACAAGACTCAACGTTTGCAGTTGGAAAGGTGTACCTCATGTCCACAATCAAGTCTGTATAATAAATTACTTGAAATCTTGCAGTCAGTCCCTGGAAAACAGCTCTTTGAGGAGATACTGCCTTCTGTTCTTCACTCCAAACTTGCAGGAGGAGTTGGGGAGAAGGATGGTCATGTTGGACACAAGGCCACAGTGCTGCTCTGCTGTACTGCTTCCTGAGGTTCACTTCAGTGGGATTTTTGCTTTTTCAATAACTAGGCCCTGGAGCAGGTCCTAGTAAAGCAGGAACTAGTGCCCCCCTCTCCCCCGCATTTGAGTTATTGCTTATTTTTCTGGGTGATAGTTTTTAACAAGATTTTTTGAGGGGAGCAAGATTATTTGTTCCTTGTTGAAAATGAACAAAATGCTCCACTGCCAGAATATTATTTCTTTGCTTGTTTTCATGTTCCAGTTTCCCTTTGCATTGCAGTCGAAGCAATGACATTAAACTCTTACTCCATGGACTAGTTCTTAAAATAGGACTATCCTAAAATACAAAAAAAGAAGTTTTTCTTTCCCTTGAGTGAGAGCAGGAGAGGGATGTTCTGGTGATACCCCTCTCTCTCTATGCTGAAGGGTAAACCTTTACATTTTACATAGAATCTAATTAGAAGTTCCACAGCTTTCCTAAATGTTGTCAGGAAAGAGAATTATTATTTTTTAATGTAACCATTCCTCTGAAACAATGAAAACTAAAAGTTACAATGTGCTTCTGCATGAAAAGATAATAGAACTCTATGGAATTACAATAGCAACACTATAGAAATAAAAAAAATAAGCAAGACGGTTAAGCAAGACAGCAGAAGTCGCTACTTCTCTAGAGCGATGTGCAAAATAACAACAAAGAAACAAACAAGCGAACAAACTCACCAGCAGTAACAGGGAGTCATTCTTAGGGTCACAGACCAAACCAAAATCATGACCATTTGATGTCTTCAAAGAAAATGCCTCATCTATAACAGTGAGTCACCAGTATATAATACCAGGTTTTTATTGCATTAAGCTCTAGGTGGAGATGAAATTCCTGTACTCTCCTATTATGGACCATGTCTCTGTTGGGTCTACGACATTTGAGTTTTATTGTCCAATTTGCATTCACTGTCACCTCAAACTTCTGTAATGGAAGACTGGTGTGACTGTATTGGGACCAATTTTCCCTCATCTTTGGTTGCATCAATCCATAACTCTCTGACTTGCAGCCTTCGTTAAGAGTGTTTCAGTCTGTTACCTATCTGAGAATAGCAGCTAGTAAAGCTTGAATGAAAGAGGAAAGGAAATTAATTAACATAAAGACATATAAGTCTTTAGAGGCATCTGTCTACTAAAAAGGTATAGTTTTTGTGGATCTACCAAAGCAGGAGATGGTATAAATTCCAATTTGTTCCAGTATTCTCTTTGCTTTGCAAAATAAGGTAATTTCTGCATCAGCTAGCAACAGTTGTCATAGAACTTACTATTTTCTAAAATATATCATGCTAATCTCACTAGTTGTAAGTACATCACTAGGTACTGCTTTAGATGTGAGTAGCTAGCCAGACACAAGGTCATGTAAGTTATTTCAATTAGGAGAAGAAACTGGCGAGGGAAGCACATATCTCTGATGCTAAGATGTTTATACACAAGGAAGCAGAAAAACTTGCCCCTCGTTAGAAGTGAAGTACCATACAGAATGAAGAGGGAGTACACAGACAGGCAACGTTATGCACACTAGGACAAAGCAAATGTGCACCCCGGTGTATCTCACAGTAACTTTGTTCATGTGCTCATGTCCTCAGTGGCACCTTAAAACCAGTAATATCTTTCACAAGTTAAAGTCAGTTATTTGAATTATATGCTGTATTAATGCGATTAAAAGGCTCATTTAGACTTCAGTGCCATGATTATAAGAATGCAGTAAACAAAACCTTTCCTCTCCTTGCTGTGCAACAACAGACTAATAGTTTGAAAATTAAAATTTGGGACGTTTTCTTTCCTCCGTTAAAAATATTAAAAGAGAAAGACAAAACTGAACTTTTAATTTGAAGCCTTTATATTCTAATTTCCTGCCACTCCTCAGGAGTTTTGTGTTTCTTCAAAAAAAGCCTCAAAGAAATCAAGAAAAGGGCTTCCTCATGTTTTGCTTTCAGAGCTTTCAATGAGCTTAAAATACAAATTTCTAATAATATTTATCAAAACACATTAAAAATTACATTTTAGAAATGAACAAGGTTTTGTCTTTTGAGTGTCCCACTTCAGAGAATGCTTGCATGGGAAGCAGGCCTTCTTTGTCATGCATGATGCCATCACCCACTCTGTTGTACTGACATGCTACGCATTCCAGTTTGATCCCAGCACAGAAGACAAACTGGAAATCACACACCTCAGTACAGAGCTGTGGGCTTCCTAACTGACAGCATGTAGTTGAGGCAAGGAAGAAATAAGAACAAAAAAAAAATCTGCTTCTGTTAAAAAAAATAATCTGGTTCCCATAGCAGCATTTTAAAATAAAATTTGGCACCACTACCCCCACTAGGTTCCCTCTTTACAGAAACCAAACTGTAGTATCAATCAGAAGCCTTGCACTAGTGAAAAAATTACACTTCACTTATCTGTATTGTGACTTCAGACAAAATCTGACAATGGAAACCCCAAAGACCGATCGGCAGTGTGGAACTTCTGATGGTTTATTTAGTTTGACTGACTCTGGTACATTGCTGCTATGAATATAGTTGCTATGGAAGGAATGCTTTAGTGCTGTCTTTCTTCTAAAGGGGTCATGATTTTGCAACATCTCAAATAACACTGACGGCTTAATGTCTGCAAACAGTACAACATTTAACATTTGCTATGCACAGTGAGGATCGTAGTTCATAATTTATTATTCAGAAATTACACAAAAATATTTTTATGATAAAATGTGAGGATATGCTTAAATATTCATGAAAATAAACAATACATAATAAATTTATTCTTACAATGTCAATAGGTAATAAGAAAGTAATCAAAGGTGCATTTAGAGCTTTAACAAATGAAATGGAATTTCAGTACTTGAAAGTGTTATTTTGAATTAGGCCAACTCTATTCTCCAAAGCAATGAAAATATTTTCACTTGCTATCCACCAGAACATCATTAAACTGCACTGAGTTGTTTTCCGCTCTCAAACTCAAACAAAAAAAGCCTTCAGAGCAGGAGCTTTCCATCTCACTTGTCATTGAGTTTCTTAATGCAGTATTTGGCTCTAGCAAACATCAAATATAAGCAATGGTTTAAAAATTGACCGGGTTGTGGGCTAAAAGTTTATGAAAACATGATCCAGTAGAGACAACTAATGATAGAACTAAAAGTATTCTGTCCCCACTATGATCTTCTCTACCAACTATTTATATGCCTCAATCCCTTAATTAGCATCTTAGTAGTTCTCAAATTACAGTCTCCAAGAGAGGACTGGTGTGGGATGGATGTTCCCCAATGGTTTAGGGATACCTTAATCCTAAGCAAAAATGTAGCATGACAGAGAGGCCAGAGGCAGTGTAAAGCACCACTGGAAAGAGGATTGATGGCTACATTGCGCTTCATTTATGCTGGGTGGGCATAGCTTCTTAGAATACAGTCTCCAAGCCAATGCTAGGAGGTCAGTTTGCACCCTTGTAAACAGCATTTCAATTTATGAAATTCTTTGCTATCTGAATGCCAAAAAGTGAGTGCTGGTCCCCAGTTTTTTGAATGAAATGGCATGGCGCATTCAGGAGCTAGTAATATCTTGCTGTCAACAAGCAAAATTCAACTGAATTGAATATTTTATCATTTCCTTTGTGCTTTATACCAATTAGTCCTCAAAATTATGGCTGTTATTTTTGCTTGCACCCTTCTGTTGGTTACAAAAAGGAGCTTCACTACATTTAGAGCCTGTCAAGAGGCGTTTATGCTTCCTGAACAATAAATGAGACCAGGTCTTTTAAAACTGTCAGCTTAATTCTAAGGGGGACAAAGAATTAACTCTTTGCAACCAATAAACTTGGAATTTTACAATTAGTATTTGAAAATGAGCCAAAAAGGTCACATTCCTCCTGTAGTAATTTCTCAGGCTGGAATATAAAGCATCATACACAAGCAATTTGATCAGCATAGCCCTGGCAAGTGTTCCTGGTTCTCTTAAAATTCATCCCTTTGTGTCTTAATCTGCAGTAAAAAGGGCAGTCTGTCCTGCTGGCACGCATACTTTCCATGATTTTTAAAAAGAACTTTTTCACAGCTGACTTGACGTTTGCATTCCACATGCCAGCAATGTCTTCACTAAGCGTGTGAGTGGAGTAACAATACGTATACAATGCAGTATGTCACTTAGTAATATATCATGGTGTAAAAGAAGATTAATGACATCATCCAGGTAAGGGACAGGATTTGCCTAATATGAGAAATGCAATCATTTAAAAACACAGAAAGAAGAAGAGTGATGATGGAATCTGGGCAGGAGGCATGTAAAGGACAAGAAGCCCATTACAGATGTCCCTATTTAGGAATATCTGGCACCGATTTGGACTTCTAACTATAAGGGAGAAAAACAGTAGCAGAAAAGTGGTGACTTGGCAGGCACATGCTGCAGACTATGACTGATATCCTTCTAGTCTTCATCAAACAAAATTCAGAACAGTCTTGTGTATCATTGATCACATCATAAACAAATTAAAAGTAATAATGTAGTAACTGACAGTTTGCCCCACAGTAAGACATATGCTTACAATTATTAGTTTGTTTTTATTACCATATAACCTAGGAGTGTTAGTCACAGAGCAGGATTTCATTGTGATAGGGATTGCACAAACACAGAACAAAAAGGTGATCCCTGATTGAATGCCCTTCAGTCTAAGGACTAAACAAAAGGCAATGGAAGGGTATGGACTTAAGGAGAATTATGACATGACAATGTTCATCAGCAGTATCACTGGTATCAGTTGATTTAGTGATCCAAAGATCTACTTTTTGCAGGCTTCTTTGAAAAGGAAAGTTTCAAAGCAGATTTTTAAAGTCTTGAAGACGGCTTTGTAAATGTGCATGGGACTTCCTTCCTATAGCAAGGAACAGGGTAGCAGTATATTTGAAAATGGATTGAGACTGGAAGCTGAGAGTATTGGGGAATTTTTGACAATACAGAACCAAACAGGCAGACATGATTAGAAAGCATCCAAGTGGCAAGTGGAGTAGTTTAAATTAGCAAAGGAACAAGAAAGAACCAAAGAATGGTCCGGATACAATTGGGAGTACAGGTTAGATCAGCACTGTCATTATTTCCACTGTTATTGTCTATGTTTATTATTAAATAAATTGTTTATTATTAAATAAATTGTGATTCACGTTTCTCAACCACTATCAAACTATAGTAAAATCCCTATGCTTAAATTCAAACTGTTTGCTGCACAGTGCCACTGAACCCATCAGAATAAAACCAAAAATGAACTATACCTGGCCAAACAGAGCAGACTCAACTACCCAGAAACAAAGAAATAAAAATAATGCGTGCCATGTAAGTTTAGCAAATGGAACACCATCACATCACCCAGCCTGGAACATACTTTCCAATGTAAATGTACATTTGCAAATAAAAACCCTCCAAAAACTCAGGTAAATATTCAGTTCCAGCAAAAAGCTGCTGGTATTAAATATTTTATTAAAAATGGGGGGGGAGGGAAATAAACTAAACTAATAATAGAACTTGAAATAGATTTTCTAACATCCTAAAAAGAGATCCATCCCCTTCACTTTGCCATTGTAGCCTGCTTCAGGATGACCATTTGCTTATGGAATTCAGTTACTATTTATAACATGATACCAGCTGAAATGTAAAATCATGATCAAAGTACAATAAAGACCATTGAAATCATAGTTTGTATACAGCTATGTAGTCTTCCGCTGAAGAATTTTCTCTTTCTCTCTTTCATACACATACATTTTGCCTTCAACTGCATCTGGAATAAGTACATTTTCCAGGGCTATTTGACTCACAACTTAGCCAGACTACACTAACTGATAGCACTTATTTTCTTGGAAAGCATGTTTTCTGGGCACTGAAGAGCACAATTTTGCTGAGTGCAGGGCCCAGCATTGGGGAAAAAAAATCAAAATTTGCCACTTATTAAACTAAATGTCCTTGATGCTTTGTGCAGACAAAAAATACTCTCCCCTTGACCCCCCAAGTCCATTAACTTTAGGAGAACGGTTTTGCAGTTGCTAGTCTCCTATGGTGCCCTTTTCACAGCAACATGATAAGCTCTCAATATACAGTGAGTTGCTCTTTGTAGCATAATGTAGGATATATGGTAGCTTCTTACCTTCCTCTCCCTCTGGGATTCCCAGGATTTGTATACTGTATGTCCTCCTTATCTGTTTTTCTAAGAGTTCCACCTAGAATTTAAGAATTTATGAATTTATTATCTTTCCCAGGCTTAGTCAATAGATAAGAATTGCACTTTAACTTCCCTTCACAGTTTTTTTTTATTGTCAAGACAGTTCGAGCTACTTGTTGCTCCAGGCTGTCTGTTAATTTGTTCATTCTTCCAGTGTTGGCATGCTTTACTTATCCATGGGCATAAAGCATATAGTGTTCCTGGTAACGGGAAGCTTTTTAATTTAATCTGTAGAGAGTCTGAATTGAGGCAGGCAACAGAACCATGGCTTTGCAGAAAACATAGCCACACTGCCTGCACAGGCCGACAACTTTAAAGGAGGCTTTTGAATTCTTGTCCCAGTCTGTTCTAGCATTAATGCAAACACCAATATCAATTTTTGGAGATGCTCTTTTCATTCTTTCCTAGTCAGGAACAGAAAGTGGATCATCCTAAAAGCTTTATAAAGAGGTACTGCTATGGTTTTCACTAGCAACAGTCCAGAAATATCAGGTTCAATACTGAGGTGAAGCAGTCACTTCACAACATTGTTTCCTGAATGATTTCTCTTTAGGAGTGGGATGCCCATCTTTGCACACGTCTCAGTTCCTTCATTTACTTTCTCCCTCTAAACTGTTCCCTTTCTTCTGCTGAATATTTCTGTGAAATCTTGTCAGCTCTTTCAGGCCATATATACAAATGATCTGGATTGCACCATTATATAACTTGGTATTTTTTCAGAAGTATAAAGCACACAAGCATATGAGAGACTAGTTAGGCACTGTGTCACAGTGTCACATTCCCATTTCTGGTAAAGATCCAGAATATATGATTGTATTCTGCTATTTGACATCAATTTGTCTGAAAGCACTTGCCTGCAGTTTCAACACTTCTCAAGTTAGGACATATCTAACCATAATTTAACCAACTCACTCAAGGAAAGCCACATTAAAATGCTCCTTAGATTAATCTGTACAGACTATTTGCCATATGTTCCTTAAATATGACAGTAGGATTGAATTTAAAATGTCAACACATTTCACGTTAATGAAGTTTAAAAAAAGCTTATTCTAGTATATTTGTATTTGGCTGAACTGAAACTGATTGAGAAATTAGAAAAGTGTTGGTGAAAAAATAAGCTTTGGGGTGGGTACTTTTTGGGAAAATCTGCATCAGAGTGCTTGCAGCACTGCCCAGCAGTGAACGGCTCTCGGCAGGGAGGATGAATGAATGAAACCTTCCTCTGCCCCATGAGCAATACTCAGTTGTATCAGTCACTGCTCCCCTTCTCTCCCCTTCCTTTCCTCCCTCTTCCCTTGGCTAAATCCCAAGGGCAGGGCAGTTGTGGTACTTTTTGAGCTCCTGCCTGGAGCTGGTGCTACAGGAGCCTTCACTGTGCTGTGGAAGCCAACACAGGTCTGGGTGTAATTCTGGTTCTTTGTTGATATCTTATTATTCTCGCAAATACATTTCCCAGTTTACTTGGAAATTTACATAACTGTAAAGAGCATGAATGTCTCGCATATATGAGCAGGGAATAGGATACCCTTGGGTAAATCTGGCAAAGAAATACATTAATATTTGTAAAAAAACATTACAGTTGTGTGATACCTGATTATATGATAGAGTTGTTCCCTGCTAACGAGCAAGTAGCCATGGCCTAAAACAGCTACAAGAAGGAGATAAAGTACCAGAGTCCCACATAAAGAAGGCGGGCTGTGTTTCCTTTACACATCAAGACTCTGTCCTGATAAACATATGGCTGTATGTAGCAGAAAAACATACACTGGCCCACCCTTAGCCCGTGCCAGATGACTTAAAAGAGTATCTGCCCCACAGACAATTCTTTTTTCAGAATGAGAGGCTTTAGGGTACAGTAATAATTAGTGCCCTCTACTGTCCAAAAGGTCCAGCCTATGACAACAGCTGGGTTTTCATGGCTGCCTTCAAATAGGCAAACAAGGAACTAGCTCAGAAGAGGAGGGCAGAGCCCTCTTCAGATTAACTGTTAGAGCAAGGAGGTCCCAGCCATTCCCCCTGCAAGCAGCTTGGACAGCCTCATGACTAATCACTGACTCTGGATTGCTCACAACCCCAGAAAAGATCATACAAAGCTTTTAAAAAAAGGGAAACAGGACAAGACATGAAATGCACGTCCACCAGGCTACACTATACCTGGCAATTTTGAGGACTCCAACATAGCTGTGCCCTTGTGCGTCATAGTTGAGTACAGACACCTCTATCAGCTCGAAGTGACAGCAATCAAACAGTGAGAGTGGTAACTGTGAAATATTCTCTCTGATACTTTCCAATACTCCGTGTATGAGTGGATGTAGCTTTTAACATAGTTGTGATGCCGCAGCCCCCACCTTGTCCTTTTGGTGGCTCGTCCCTAATGAGTTCTTATTATATCTCAGTGCACAGAAGTATCCTGCCCAGACATTGTATTGCTAAATTCTCTGGGCTTTCAGACAACCTGCGATGAAAGATAATTCAAGGAAGGAGAGTTATTTTAATGTTTGGAATCCCATATATTTAACAGCATTTCACTACATGTTATCATTCATCTAACACTGAGTTCTCTGTGAACTCAACAAAAGAGGAAAATAGGCAGAAGAGAAAAAAGAGAGAAGCAGGGTTTCTCCCGCTCATGCGCGTGGTAGCAGGAGGCTTCAGTCAGGCTGAAAAGACAATGGCCTAAAGGAGAAGACGTGGCTGACTACCAAAGACTGTTGTATACACGACACAGGCTTTGTACCCTTACTTCAGATGACAAGTAGAGTGGACGCTCACAAATATCAGCAGTTCAGGAGAAGCAAAAAAGAGTGCATATTAGAAGATCAAACATTTGACAGCCACTCATTTTGCTGGGTCACACAGTCCAGCACACACAACCAAGTTGATGACTGGTGGCTACGGACATAGTTGGTTTCAGTCTCCTCAAAACACACTTGAGTAAATACAAACAAATGAAAGGGATATTTGATTTGAGTACCTGAGGTAACAAGCTCCTGCTGCACATGAAAACAGAGTAGATTTGATATGTGGAGAATGAATCATGACAGCTCTGACACTCAGATGGTGCCCCTCTGAGTGACGTCACCTGCTTGGCCGGTCTCCACTCTCCACAGTGTATATTAGTTTTCCTCCTTGTCTCAAGCTGTCACTTTAGGTTCATTTCACTGCAGTTTCCAAGCTATTGTAATGGGGAAAAAGGAAAGAGAAACTATCACAGTGAAGTCAGCATGACAGTCTAAGTCCAGTAATCAAAGTAAATTAAAGGAGATTTTATTTTTAAATCACCTCCTCCACTTTCCTTTCAAGAAAGCATAAAAAAAAAAAAAGAACTTGTAACTCTCAAGCCATTTGCAACAGGCTTTCTTACATACCTAAGTCTTAGCATTTTGAGCAATGTATTAATACTTATTACTACCGAAAATCTACTTAGTGTGGCAAGGTCTACTCTTTTTTTTATTTTTAACATGAAGGGGCCAAATACCTCCAGTGGGAGTGTGGAGATCTCTGCCAGCTGCAGTCCCGTTTGCTTGAAGCCTGCTTCCATTAACTGAAGGGCCAGAGGGGACACTGTCTTCCCTAGGTCAAAATCCAGCCAGAGTCTGCTGTGCCCACTCACACAAAACCCCAGCCTGGCTTCGTAATTCCCAAGACCAAACCTGAGCTGGCCTCAGCAGTAATTAGAGCAGTATCATCTGTAACAGTACAAATCACCCCAACTAGTTCTGCAATGCAAGAAGTTACTCAGCTTTCAAAAAGAGACAGTACAGCAATGCTGTGGCCATGCCACAGACTCTCACAAAGTGTGGTGCAGGGGCAGCAGTGGGAACATGTGAATTGAGCCACACATAGGGATTTCTTTACCTTCAAGGTACAGCTGCTTCATAGGTGCCAACCAAACACTATGAAGAAGCATGCACAAGGCAGGGAAGGCAGTCAAATGTGTTTGAAAATGATGACATGCAGCAGTTTGTACCAAAAGGACGGAAGACTGGCATCACCAATATACATAAATACTCACAAAGCCTTACAGGAATGTTATGCAACAGCATCAGCATCAGTGCACAATCAAGCTAGGAGAAGCATCTTATCACTCCTAATTTGTACGTACACATTTCTACTATTTATTTTTTGTATTATCTTTAAGACTTAATACAATTAACTTTTCTTCAGTGAACTACATACAATCTTCTCATATCTCAGCAATAAGCAGCTATTCAATTGATAGTCCTGAACTAAGTCTATTTCCAGCATCCTGCTCTACATGTACGCATCTGTGTATCCACATCTTTATAGAGTGTACTTTTCTGAGGAATAGGTACAGCTCTCCTGCTGAACCTGAGGCCTCATGTAATCAAAACAGATAACAAGTATGCCTGGATTATCACTGTTTTATGCATGACATATGACAACATATCTGAAACAGAGTATAAAGCAAATAAACACATGCCTGTTGCATCAACAACTAGCAAGTTGGCCACTTTTGAAGGAAATGGGTGACAAACTGGAAAAATATACTTGTATCCTCCTATGAATATTAAATGTGGCTTTTTCCTGTTCAGTTTTCTCTTGCTGCTTAACCTGAATGAACTGATTTCAATCAAAGGAAGCTGCAAAATGTTTGTTAAAGAACTGGGCAGGAAAGATGAAAGAATGGCCCAGATAAAGAACATCCCTCAAAACACTGGCACGGGGTTTATAGCTAGAAAGAGGGAGTCCTTGTGTCTAAGCCTGAGAAGAGGAAGATCAGAAAACACTGACCTGTTAAAAGATCCTGTCCTACAGACAGGAAAGGGTTTTGTGGTGAAGTAGAAAAGACTGTCCAGAGTAAGAAAAAACTGTCAGCCTGGAAAATTCAGAAGCAGTCAGAACAGCCTGTAAAGCAAAGCAAATTGTTCCTTCTGTCTTAAATGTGAATAACAAGGTGATACTGAATGAACTGTGGATAAACAGGGAAATTTTGGTATGTGGATGTGGGTGTAGACCCCCTGCTTTTTACTTTGGTAGGCTGAAAAGTTGCTTGGGGGTCATTTTAATGAGAGCTACTGTTCCAGGCTTCAAAAGATAAAGGAGGGCCCATGCCTGGACCTGCAAGAGTACTCACTGGTTGGTACTCATGGGACTACAACATAGGGCCTGACCTGAGAGCTGGTGGATTAAGGGATTCCACTCCCATAGGAGTAATGACCTGAGACTGACCAAGGGGGAGAGAGAATCATAGAATCATAGAATCGTTAAGGTTGGAAAAGACCCTTAAGATCACCAAGTCCAACTGTTAACCTATCACTGCCAAGTCCACCACTAAACCATGTCCTCAAGCACCATGTCTACCCGTCTTTTAAATACCTCCAGGAATGGAGACTCAACCAGAGAGACATACTGTATTTGGTAAGTCTCAAGACATGGCAGCAGTTGTTAAAGAATACAGAAAGGCATGGATTGAAAATAACATTTAAAACCATGTTTCTGGAAAAAGTACTACTGTTCTCCGTTTCTTGTGAGAGAAAAGAAAAGGAGGAATATTTATTTACAAGACATTCTGAGCACTGAGGGTGGACATACTGTCTGTATCGCATCCATTGATATTGTATTGACTTTTTCATTTATGTCCTCAGTGGTATATTCCCACTGACTTTGATTTGGGCAGAAGTCTTTACATAGTCACAAGTAATTATTATATTGGAGAGGATAAAATAACATGATAGGGAAATATGGAGAGTATCATTACAAGAATAAATCTAAAAATATTTTTTTCTATACTGCAGCTAGTAGGCTGCTCAATTAGAAGCTATGTCAGATTGCTTAGCATTGATTGCAAATAGCTTGCCAATTTTACTGATATGAAATGCTAAAGTGAATGCCATTCACCAGTGGTGCAATAGGCAAACTGGCCTCATGGCAGCCATGTCAACATGCTCTTGCGCTTACACAGAGTCAAAATCTGGTCAAATCTGAGGAAGCTCAGTTCAGCAAAGTATATGCAAATTCTCAGGTGTCTGTCTGATTTAATCTTTGTGCCTCCTTTTATTTATGGTATATGCACAGGTGCTTGTGGCCACATCCTCATTTAAGCAAATGTAAGCCCATTTGTAAAAGTGTAAAATCAAAATCTCAAAATTACTGTAAATGTGAAGAAGTCTGCTAATAGCTGACTGAATGATTAAAGGACACTTATTGGGCCAGCACCTGTACGCACGAGGATCTGGACACAGACAGATTCATTCTCACATTTTAAGAAAAATAGAAAGGAAAACTCATGACATGAATTATCCAACCTATCATGCTGTACTAACAGATTTAGAGACAGTTTATGGTCACAAAGAATAGTTTACAGCTGAACCAAGGGTTTTATGGCAAATCAATACAAAATAGTTTTATAAGCTGGTTGAAAAATCCTTCCAATTTACAAATAAAAGTCAAACAAGTAATTTCACAAACACTTGATAACCAGGAAGTAGTTTACTCACACCTGAATAATTTGATCACCTCTGCACTCACAACACAGTGAACATCTTTGCTACCCTCTGTGATGAGCCCTTGAATCAGCTTGAGTTTTGAGGTGGACTTGCCTCAGCTTGTTATTGAAGTCAGCACCCCAAAAAGCACTGGGAGGGTGACGAGAGCCCTGGAAGGAGCAGCTTCCCCAGCCTAGGACGTGAGAAGGCCAGGAGTCAAGCCTACTGGCTAAGAAAGCCTAAAAGCAACCTCCTCCCCATGGAGGGAGTATCCTCATATGTATGCCATAGCCTTGTGACATGAGGCCTCTCCTCTAGGCTTGGGTTTAGGCCAGGAGCTGTTCAGCCGCAGACTCTAGAGAGTCCTCTTTGGGGAGGAAAAGTCTCCTTTTTGTCAGGCTCCAAGGACTGCCTGGATGTTCGCTCCCTGCCTTTCTCATCAGGGAGCTGAGGAGCTTCCTCCCTGTTGATCAAGTCCTGCTTGCTGGGTTTTCCTCCCAGCTTATCCCCTCGTTACAGAAGTCTCTTTCTGCGGGAAGAGCCAGCTGCCCTCCAGGGAGGTGCATCTGCTCCCCTGCCAGGAAATCCCCTGCCCCCTGCAGCAGCCAGGACAGAACAGAGGTGGTGGCTTCCTTGCTGCTGCACAGCTGTCCTCTTCCAGAAAGATCAAAATGTAATGATATATAGCAGGCAAAGAGGACGTCAACCGCTTCATATTTCTAAAAAAATGTCATCTTTAATGGTTATAAGACTGATGATTATTGCCCTGAAGCCAAGAAAGGAGAAATCTAAGGCCAAATCAGAATCAGAACTGACTACATTGAAATCAGTGGAGAGATTCCCAGCCAGAAGAGTAACCTGCTTTCCTGTCATAGGAGTAAGCGGGATCTCAGAAAAATTTAATTTAAGGAAAGAAGATTCTTGCATTGCTTTTTCTTTGCTTAACTCAGGTCTGCTGTATAAGATGGTACCTTCTTCTTTACATTATTTGTACTCTTATCTACATGGTTACATATTCATTCTTTATTCTGTACCTAATTATGTATATTAAGCTTTTCAATTACAGTCAGGCATTGTACCCACTTCTAAGGCCAATATCCTGATTTTTTTATATTAGCATATTTGTCCAGTTTTACTTGGGAAAATGACCTGAATTGGTATACTTGGCATTTTAAAGGTTAAATAGGACATTGTTTAGAATACTTTTTCTGAAACTTCACTGGTTGAAGTATTTATTGCTATATATACTTAGGAAAGGTAAATCTCCTGGGAAGCAGAGCATTTGTTGCACTGAGAAAATCCATAGTTATGGGAATTGTATAAAACCCCATGGAAGGGAGAGAGTGTGAGTTAGAGCGCCCCTGTATGTCTAGCTCTCATATAAGCATTATTCTAAAATACTTTCCATTATTTATTTTACACATCTAGAGCCAAACACACTGATCCACTTGCAGAAACAGGCACAAATCCACTGAAGTAAATGACTGTGAATCCACTTACAACAGTGAATTTGGCCCTTACATATGCAGTTTTATTTCTCCTCTAAGCTAAAAATACCTTTATATTTCAAGACTACCCTTTATTTGAGTTTACATCCCTTAGGACCAACACACAGCAAGCAGCGAACAGGCTGGAGGGGCTTTAGTGAACAGAGAACTCACAAAATGTGATCACAATGTGCTTTACAGCATGAGTAAATCCCAAGGGATCTCCCACATACAGTTCCTAAACACTGAGAAGAGTTAAAGCTGTCTGTCTAATCTATGGAAATGTGAGTTTCGAGCACTGATAAATTGGGACTGCAAAGAATAAACTCACTTTAAAATGCCAGTGATTTTTTTCAGAGAAACAAAAAAACGATGAGAATATCTTTTTCTAAATTTCATACACAGTAATTACTATGTATCCATTCTTGCTCCCCACGCACCCAAATTGCTTGGAATAAGTTGTCAAAGTAAATTGGCTATTCTTTCAACATTGGTAAATTATTCTTCTATTGTGGACTCCTCGCTTGGTAATTTAGGATACGATAATTTTCATTTACTTAGTGTCTTTGACAATTTTGGAACAAACTACTAAGCCATTTCTTTTAGAAACCTATTAGGTAATTATTATCCTAAGGAGAATTAGTCTAGTTAGATTTAAGAAGAAAGAATTGATGGTCATAAGATGGAGGTCACGAGGAAAGGAACTATGAAGTAAGATTACCGGGATGTGAAAAATATCCAAGTCATAATACACATAGCCCATATACAAACTTGATTGTATTCGCACTTCTCTGTAAATCTGTAGCATTTTCTCTGAAACCAGTGTCATTATGCTAGTGGAAAGAAATCAGGATTATACTAACAGGATGGTGCTACTGAGGGGACAAGGTCTCCTTATATTGGCCTGTCACGAGCTGTTTATTCTTCTTGGCTCAGGTGTTTCTGGATTTGCCAGGGCTCTTAGTGGCTTCTTTCACAATGCAAGCCCCTGTAGTCGCTGTGGTCCTCTGATCTATGCCTCACCCACAAACTCATGCAAGCACCGAACACCCATGTCCTTCCAGTGGAGCCTATTCACAATTTGCTATGTTCCTGAGTCTTTAGGAATTACCTTCACAGGAAAGGTAATATGGCCCTAAATATGCAGTGAAGACTGGACAAATCTCTTTTTAACAGCTTTCTCACACCATACTCACTGTTTTCTCCAGCCTGACCAATCTTTCCACCTTTCTGCAGAGATGATCCCAGGCCTATAGAGCATCCTCTGTAGTATCTAGAAATAGCAGCAAAGAGAGAGCAGTTATCAAAACTGTAAAGCAGACTCATGAACACAGCAGGGGTAAAAGAGGGACCAAAATAAAAAAAAAGAAGGGATGGTGGGGAGGAAAAGATAGCTCAGTGTAAGGAAAAACTAACTTAGCAATATAAATAATAAAGAAGACCCTTTGCATCCTTGAAGGGAATATGATTATTTTTAAAAACAGAAATCTCTTGACAGTGCAGCTGCTCCCTATATGCATCTTGTGTGCAGGTGAGTCCTTCCTCTATGAAACAGCTCAGCTTCAGGCAGTAAATATGTTGGAAGCAAATCATTTTGGTGCTTGTGCAATGTATAAGAGAGATCACTTCTCTGTATTAGGCAAGAATTTAGATTAAGCAGACAGAATGACTTTGGTAAAGATTATTTCATACCTTCAGAGTATCCTGAAAAGGATTTTCTGTTTCAGGTAGAGGTGCCACTATTATGGAGAGGCTTGTGCCTCTCTGGGTCAGGTTTCTACCACAACGCCCCACTCACAGCTCTGTTCAAAAGAGTGCTTCAGTTTGCTCCAGCACATGATGGCACCCCAGGGAGTCTCTGAGAGGTAGTCACCCAGCAGTATATTTCCCGGGTCCCATGTACGCACTAACTGAGAACATTTCTTACTCTGCCTTAACATTGCAGCTGCACACAATGAGGTTGGAAATGCACTTGCACTTATTTTCATGCCTGGGACTGACCCACTAAGCACACTTTCTTCTACCAGCAGCTTTGGCTGAAATTTTTACTGAAATGCACCAATATAACACTTGAATGAATTTGGTAGTAGAGATTACTAGGTTAACTGCAAGAGTTCAGCAATCACAAAGGAAATATTTTCTGAAATTAAAAAACAAAACAGGGGGAGGAGGTCTGGTAACAGGAGAGGTAGCTAGAAATGCCGAGGATTTAAAAACACAGTACTTAGCTGAAGAAGGAGAAACCAAGTAACTGCTTCACTACTCATAATCTTGCAGAAGAAGCAGAGATTGTGGCCTTGAAATACAAGCAAATTAATATTTTGGCAAAATAATTTTTGCTTTAAGACTAAAACATAATCTCTAAATGTATGCAGAGGACAGCATACACATAGCATGTACAGCCACAGAGGTCTTTTTGTGGCCTTTGTCAGGTTTCTGATAATGACACTGAGGCCTGATCTTTGCTTATAAAAGGAGGCTAGCATCCACGTAAATCACCTGATACATAATACATCGAACAGAAATAAACCCTCCATTTTGGCTCATTCAGATTAAAAAGGTATATAAACATTTTTCCCTGTGAAACCAAAGTAATAATGAAACAAAAATTACTACAAAGCTGGGAAAAAATAGAATGATCTTTTTAACACATGCCTTTGCTATTTATTTTCTTTATTGAAATAGTGGTCCTAAATCAGAAAGTGAACCCAGACACTTTCTGAGAGTTTTGAAGAAAGTGGGGGCAGAGGTAAATCTCTGGCTGTATTCCTCTGAGCAAGGCCATTGCGATGTTTTTCTTAACGTAGGAACCAGAGCAGGTTTAACTGATGGTTAAAATAATAACTTCACATAATTTTGCTGAAATTAAGCACAAACGGTGCAATTTTGAAAGTGAACAGAGTGCAAGAAACATTGTTCAGCCGAAGCCAATAACAAAACTTGCTTCGACTTTAGGCGAGCTGGACCTTGCTGAAACACTTACTTGAGAGGGTGATCTATGAATTACTTCATTCAGCCAAGAGAGAAATAACAGCATGGGCATTGCCTTCACTCCCCTCATCACCCTCTGGCTTTACCCAGGCGCCCAGGAGAAGGCAGCCCTCTGCGCCGCGCTGCAGGACGAGGAGGCCTTGCACCCTCTCCGCAGGCCTCTCAGGAGGAAAGCGCCTTGGGACGGCAGAACGCCCATCTGGCAACCGAAAGGCAGAAACCCTGTATGCTTAGTGATGTGAAAGGCATAGCCATGGAGGGTTGCACAGCCTGTCCGGCCCTGGTGCCTGGGCTCCTCCACCACGGGGCAACGGTGAGGCCCTGAAAGATGCTTGGGCTGTGCTTCCCCTGGCACGGGGTGGAAGGCGCAGGCCTGGCCTCCCCTGCAAACTGCGTGACAAACACAATTAAATGCCTTGTCAGGTCCGTCTGCCTCACAGGGAATAATGATACTGATTACAAAGAAACATTTCAGCATTCCCCTTTATTCCCTCGTTTGATCTTAGTAGGAATGACTCTGATAAAACTGATGCATGGTATCATTTTTGATAAAATACATACTGCCTGTGGAATATGCTGTCCTGGCTGAGGCTCACTCTTGAAAGCCCTTATCCTTTTGTATTTTCCAGCTTTTCAAAACTTTTTTTTTTTCTATTTGTCAGTTCAATTGTGTTAGAAGCTTATCCAGATGCCTCTATGCTTGGAATAGAAAAAAAAATTACTTTGTTAAGATGTTAGGCAGCACTGAATGTAGTTATCATTATTGTGGCCTTTATATCTACATTACAATTTTGTCACAAGCTCAATGTAATATCTAGAAATTCCCTTAAAATAAAAACTAGCGAGTGTGTTATGAAATTACAGCCAGGACAGATGGCCAGATCCTGTCATTGGAAATAAAAGTAATGTTATAAGTGTATAACTCCATTGGGGAAATTGAGTACCATAATAAAGTAGACTTCCACTTTCTGCAATGAAATTCAATGACTGTTGAGGAGTTTAGGGTTTAGAAAATTGAAAAATGAAACCTTTGGTTTTCCGCTGCTGTTTGATGATGTGTAGCAAGTCCCTTTATGGACTGAGGCTAACATCCAAATAGTAACAAGCTTGCAGTGAATAGAGCCCACAGAGGATCAGCTACTAAATCTTGCAATAAAAGCTGTGTGATTTACAGTAAATTCCAGAGGGCTGACAGCACCACAGCTGAGGGCATAAACACTTCTTTCATGGCTGAAGCTTCAGTCAGCTCTGTCTGCTGTGAAGTACAATCGAGCAGTGAGGCATGCTGCTTACCAGCAATGACTTTGATAAATAACTAGGAAGTCCCACTGTTGGCTTAAAACTAGAAGTTGTTCAGTTGCAATTCTGCATTTGTCCTGCTTTAATGGGTATGGAAGTGGCTTTAGCTGTAATCTGTCAGTGATTGATTAGGCCTTCCTGGTTCCCTTCCCCGCTCCGCTCCCAGCTCCCTGCTCTCCACAGTTAAAACAAAATTGGTACATATCTGACTGCCCTCTTATGAGGAAAGTAAACACTCTTACTTCTGCTCAAGTGAGTGTAAGTTAAATGCCTACAACTGATGAATTGTTGACAGACAACATATCTTAACAACGGAGTACCTAAACATGCAGGTGCTTGTGCAACTTCTGCTCTCCATTTGGTTATACCGGGGTTTAAAAGCCTAATCAGTGTAATTAATATCTTTTATGCATAGGTACAAGAGCCACGGCTGGAGCAGAGCCTCGGTTTCCTAACTGCAGAAGTATGGAGTTCCTAGGCCTAATGCGGGATCATTCATTAACATGCTGTGTAAATTGGACATAATGTTAAACACACACACGAATGCCACAAAGCTAGTCAGAAAAGGAGAGTAACATTACTAGGAGAAGCTCCAAAACGGGTTGAAATATTTGCTCATTATTTTATATTCAGATGCATCTGGGTAAAATGCAATATGTAAACAATCTGGTCTGATTCAGCAAGGTAAGGGAGTATTTTGCTTGTAGTAAAGGTTCAGATCAGTTCTTTTATTTTCAGTTGGAAAGGGAAAAAAAAAACCAAACCAAAGAAATACTACATTTAGAAAAAGCTATAGGTAATAGAAAGGCAGTAGGAGAAAGTCTCTTTACCTGATGTCAATATAAAACACGTGAAAATTTAAATTGTATCATCTGAATTGCATAAAAACTTGACTGGATCATGGACATGATTCTCAATACATATAGATAAAACATTATTGTGCGATTGTGTAAGCATAGACCTGACAAGGAGCAGAGCAGTTCTTGTATTCTATATGCTGTTTTCCTTTAGTTTTATAACTGAGTTACTACAAGCAAACCAGGATATACAATATGACGCAGAACTGCTCTATGATACTTAAGAACTGTAAAGGTAAATATTGGGTGTGCATAGCCTTAAATTAGAGCAAACTTGATTCTGCGTGCTTGATTGTGCCTCAACCGCCTCTACAATTACTGGGAACAAGGGAAAAGGATTGTATGGACTCACACTTCCTCTGCCGCAAAGTATTTTGCTTTTAATAGAAAGAATGTATCAAATCCACACTCTTGCATTACTTCAGATTTTCCTACCGTCAGAATTATTGAGAATTTTATTTATGTGGGTTTTTTAAAAATCCCTTTGGTTACTTGTATATGCCACTGTGTTTATTTTCAAAAGGTCTGTGTAAGGGAGGGCCCTCAGTTTTTGACACAGAGGCATCAGAGCTCATGCAAATCAAACATTTTTCTTGTTTACAGTTTGCTCAACATGGAAAAGAGCAATGACTGGGGTGATCTCATTCTGTAATTTTTGGGGGGTATTTTGCTGCATTCACTTGTAATGTATACTGAGTATATTTCTCAAGTTTTTATTGACTGAACCACAAGACTATCAAATAAAGTAATGTCACTGAAAGAAAACATCTTCTAGCAGCACGGTATGACTTGATTTTAACAAAGCCATTTTCAATCCTTTTTTAAAAAACGATTAAGTATGATTTTTCATTTCTAAAACCGTCCACTTCTCATTGCCTGACCTACATGCATTGAATTGTTCCAAAAGCATTATAAGGGCAATTATTGTTGCCTTGAACTTCTCTTGCTGTGTCAGAGTAACAAGAAATAAGACATGGGAGAAAGTAATGTTTGATTAGCTTGCACGTTTGTGAAAAAGGATTTTTACTCCCCTAAGGATTTAGGAAGTAGCCTACCCATAAGTATACAATCAAGGAGAGATTTGCATACCTGAGAAACAGCAGTTCAAGCAGGAGAATGTGAGGTCAATCAGGAGTAACTAGTTAAGAAATTCAATTGGTGGCTATTTTCCCCATGCTTTTTTATACTTGTGATTTAATACCAGTTGATCTGAACTGCCATTAGTAGCTGCTGAGAGAATCAAAAGCTTAGGTCAAATTCACATATTAGACTGTGAAGCACAGTTATACTCCTGTAAGGTAAGTATTCTACATTTCTTTAAAAGGGACAGAGGTCTTTTTTCCCATTTAGAATGTCAGTCCCATAATAATTGCTTATTATATCTATCAAAGTTCTAGTAACTCTTGTAGCATGTTTTTTAGCTATATTGCAAGTGCTTTAAAAGCTAATAAAGTTACAGCAAAGGTGTGAGGATTTTGAGTTACAATGAACTCTTGTAAAATCATTTTAAGATTCTGTCCAGAGGAAGAGGCACTGCAGAGAGGATATGGATCTCTGAAGCTCTGCCCACTGATTCAGCAAGAACTCACTGGTTTGCAGAATCCAATTTTTCCATGGTTGCAGATTCTAGGTTGGACACAGAAAGCTTATTTACATGAAACTGCTCACTCCTTACTTTATGTGCACTGTCACCTTTGTGTCTCTCATCCCAGTTCAGCAAAGCCAATTTTACAAACTTGCTCTGCCAATAATCATGCATATTCAGTTGTTACTGATTAATGCTAAACCCTGAATTTTAGTTTGAACCAGGTGGTATACACAATTTATACATGTCTTTTCTGAGAATGAACGCTATACATGCGAAGCAGTTCTTACTGTTTAGTAAGTGAGTTATATTTTAAATCCCATCATTCAGAAGAGTAAAGTATAATAGTGTAGCAAACACCATTTAATAGTGACACGTTTCATTTGGACAGCCACTTAATTGAGATATCTTCCAGGGAAACTGTTTAGTCTACCAACTGTAAATGGCAATGACTACAGCTTAATCAGAACCATTTTAGCATAAATTTCACTTAATAGGGAAACATTTGCCTGGTGACAAATACTTAAATAGTGTTTAACCAAGTGTTAAATAGTTATAAAATTCTAGACTCTCCTTTTTAATTTTAATAGTGAAGTGCCAGATAAAGATTAGGGAGAAAAAATACGAGTTGAAATGCTGTAAATATCCTGGCTTTTTCTTTGGTTTTGTTTTTTGTTCTTGTTGAGCAGAGTGTTTTGTCATTGTAAAGCTTTTTCAACTATTTTTAAGACTTCATCTCTTAACTGGGACAAATAATCAGGAAGACAGAACATCCACATATAATCTAATTAACAGATTTCTGCTGTCAACCTGAATAATAATAATGTGATAACATATATGTGCCCTGCCAAAAGGCATCTTGAGTCCCCACCACAACCACCCCCAGCAAAAGGCGGCAAAATTCAGTGCTAACGCCAATAGCCAGAGATCACCTGCTCATCCCAGAAAGTGAACTGCACAGGTAAAAAGACCACCCAGAACAACTGGCCTGAATACAGTCAATAAATTTACCTAAAATAGTTATGCCTGTTCTCAAAAAAACATTGGTAAAAATGAAAACAACCATTTCAGGGTCCCATCAGAAGGATATTTACTCAGGAAAATATAATGGGTAGAAGCGTTTCATACTAACATACCCTTAACGAAGAGACCTTACTCCCACCAGCCAGTCTGTCATCTCTTAGACAGTATGTAAAGATGGCAAGAAATGTCTTCTGCTATCATTTGCTGTTTCAGGCGATATGTCATCAGGCAGTCCCTCAGGAGTATTGCTGCTATTAATAATTATAGCTTAAGGATCCAATCCTATAAAGGACTAAGCATCTCAGTGAGAAGTCAAGAGGCACAAAGAACTATTGAAAGGCTGAGCACCATCCTGGATCAGGCCCTTCAGTACTTGTAGTAAGCACTTGAATCACTCTCATGGTACAATGAGCAGTCAGTGCAATGCAGTAAATCACAGCACATGTAAAAGGTTTTCTTGAATAAATGGTTGCACTATTAATATCCCATTTAATTAGCAAAAAACCATATTGAAACACGTCACAGAAAACATGGCAGGGTAATCTCCAAAATATACGGCAGCTGACGAGTTAACTGGGTATTACGAAGATGGGTGACTATAACCCAAATATAGAGGTATCCATTCCAATAGGCTGCATGACAAGTAGTCTATTGTTTCATTAATTTCTACTTTTAAAAGTTAATTTCTTCACTTTTTAGTATTAGTCATGTATTATGAAAATTAACATAAAGGTGATGATAATGCATGATCTTTATATGCCATCTTATTAAAATGAAGCTATTTTTAATACTTTTAAGAGGCCTATCAGAAAACACAATTTATATCCTCAAAGTATATTTTGTCAGTTTCAAGTATAATTTTTGCATTCATATTCTTTTATGAATTTTAATGGAGACACTTAAATTGTAATTATTCCTCTCAGCTCAAATGCAGGTAACAAATGGAATTCAATCAGTGTTTGCGCATAATGACCATCATTAAGAGAGAAATAATAATGACATTCTCTCTGCATTAAACTTGCAGACTCTTTACACAATGATCTGAATCCCATTATTGATCTCCATGGAGATATGCAATTGTCACCTATTCTGCATAATATCTGAATGTTAAATACATTTGTTTGGAACAAATATTTTAATGAATACAGTCAGTTCCACTTAATTAACTATCTGATAACTGAATATTTTTGCTTAATAATTGAACATGGAACATCAAAATTGTCCTATTTTTTAATCAAATGCATTTGAGATTAGACACAGACATTCATTTAAATGTTTGCAAAATGTACATATAGTTTAAAATTTCCATTAGATTTCTTTAAAGAATACATATTAAGATACAGGCAAAGTATTTAGAAATGACGTTTTTTTCCCCTTTATTTTTAATAAACCTTGTGAAAGCTTCAAACTGAAAACATTTTCCTTCTGAAACAATCTCTTTCCTTTTGTGGAAAGATACCTCACAAATGGGTTTGCTACCAGAAGGTTGCTCATGAAGGTCTGAGCTTCTCTGATGTCTTCTGAGAAACAAGCATTGGATTATTTGTTTCGAGAACCAGATGGCTACAATTACCTAGATTTTGTATACATACATAAGAAATGAAGAGCTAAGAAAGTGTTTTTTACATTTTTTAAAACCTACCAGCATTGAAAAAGACAACCACAGCCATTTTTGCTCAGGTCAGCATTCTGAAATAAAAAAAAAGAAAACACCCTTAAATGTAAGACAAAGAACTGAAGTTCTTTTACAACTGTTATTTTACGTTGATAATAATATCTTACTGATTCTAAATTTAAAAGTTGGGGGTTTTGCTGAGTCCAACCCTGTCTGAATAAATAAGGCACCTGAAACTAAAGACAGTAATCCCAATTGACATTCAGAGAACCTACCTCTGGAGGCAGCCATCTTGTTAAAAAGAGCAGTTTTGGTGGCACTGGCGATGGGAGAGGCTAGTAAAAGATGCCTTAGAGGAAAGGATGAGAAATCCCAGAGTGGATAATTAAATAACTTGGCCATAGGGGAAGTTTCTTCCCACTCTCAGTAGTTGGCTAATGCTGTGAAACCTGAGGAGCTGTATACTTTATTTAAAGAAACACTGAAACTGTAGATTTTTTCATTATCCATGTAAATGCCTATTTCTTTCCTATGATCCTGCTGAGCCATTGGCCTCAACGATGTCTTATGGCAATGCATTCTGCCATATCTCTACATTTTGTAAAAATGCTCATTTACTAGGAGAAAGGACAAAGAGAGAGACTGATTTACATTCTCTATATCATTCATTATTTTATTTATCATAATCCTTTGTATGTGTCTCCTCTTCAGAGCTCAGGGTTTCAGAATCCTCAGTCTTTCCATGTTTCTATTTCTGTTTTGAGAGGGGTTTGAAAAACCTTCCTTTCAAATTCAAGTCCCAGACTCTGTGTGCATGATATTCCATGGACGGATGCAGAAAGTGGTCACTATACTACAGCTTGGTCGACTAGATTAGATAAGCAGCCACTGTGTGCCTCAGTTCTTGCTCAGCCCCAAACTTCATTGGCAGAATGTCATAACTTTTTATTTTCAACCTACTAGCCTAAATCACCTCATGCTGAAATCAGCAGTAACATTTTTTACTAATATCAGGCAGAGGGGAGCTGGGATAATACTGAGCACTTTTGAAATACACAGATGCCTTGCATTCACTGCATCCATAGCACAAGACAGGAGGAACAAGGGAGCTGGAAGAGCTTAATGAAAGCCTGTTTTCTAGCCTGGCAGGATTCCTCTTTAGTGATGAAGGATCTCTAGAAAGGGGCTTCCAGAAACCCTTACAGGCCATCTTTCTGCAAGACCAGTGTAACTGCTTCCGACATAGACTAAACTGAGGAACATGCTATCTTTTTGTTTAAAGCTCAAATTGGATTCCTATCAAAATCAGTCAATATACTTGCACCAGTTTCATGCAGTTAGAATAAGCGCTAAAGCAATGACGTTTCTAGTTCATGTTTAAGCCACCCAGCCACTCAGCATGTCTTTTAAAGACCAAATGGAATTTACCTATCAGTTTCTCTCACATCCCCCACAAAGAAATAGTAGACATACAGCAAAATTAGCAAAGAAAAAAGCAAAACCTTTACAATTGGTATATTTTTGGCTGGAAAAATACAGTTTAAAAAACTAAAGCAAGCTTTAAAGGTAATGGGAGAACCAGAAACAGCGTGTTTGCGTGTTTTATGCTTCCTCCCTCTTTCTCTTTCAAAGTGAACAATCAATTAAAGTGAGAGAAATATTTTAGCAAGCACTATATACAGGATACTGGAAGATCAGACATAGAATAAAAGATTGTGAGACACTGGGAGAAGTACAGGGGAAAAATATTAAAACAGGTAAAGTTAGAAAGCCAATTTGAAAATCATCACCAGAAAAAAAGACATTTAGCAGAATATTCTAGGTTAATCCTATGCAGAACAGTATTTGATCCACATTACTGAAAACATTGGTTGAGTAGTTGCACAATATACCAATGTACTTGCTAAGGACTATTTAATCAGGATGCATGTACACCATCATCTCCAGCCTGTGTGGTACTGGCAGTATTTGTATATCTCTATATTTAATCATTCCCTTTATATTATACAGAATGCATGACATCCCATGGATGGATGCAGAATGTGTTTACTGTACCACAACTCGATCATTATCTTGGGTGAATGGCCAGAGTGTGTCCCAGTACTTGCTCATTATTATGGGGGCTGCATACCAGTAATTGATCACTCTTCCAATACTGTACAAGAGCTCTTAGAGTGCATGGAGGGGGAATACATTCTGTATGTAGATTCTCCATTCATTTTGTCTTGGACAGTGAAGTATACAGAGAGTGAATCATAAAATGCTTGTGTCCTCGGTATTGTTTGTTGGGGGAAGGAACTGTTGTTTTAAGAGACAAAAATAAAACAAAGCATCCCAGAAGACTGAGCTATGACATGGCAAAAGAATAAATGCTTGAGAGAAAGAATGGTAATATTGCTCAAGGAATACCAGTAACGTAGAAAAAGGTAAAACATATTGATACACAAGTTTTTCAAAAACACATAAATAGAAAGAAGAGTGTTGCTGCTATGGCTAGAAGCATACAGACAAAATGCATAGAACAAAACTAAAAGATTAGGGTGGATGCCAAGGTGGTTGGGTAGTACCATCTTCGCTACACATTTTACATCAGAGGCAAAATGCAAGTCTATTAGATACACCACTTAAACAGCATATTCCAATTCCTAAGCTCTGCTCAGCATCTCTGATCTTCTCTAGGTAAGCCATGGGGTGAATAGTAGTCCCACTGTTGATGACAGTGCTCCAAACAAAGAATATATTTACTAAATTGAATTTTGAATGGAATGGGAAAAAGAGATTGCCATAAGCAATAAGAAGGATGGGTGTAGTCCTAGCAGTTTAGCTTGTGTTACACACGAGGTAAACTGTAGGATATTCAACTGACATAGTTAAAAAAAGAAAAGAGAAACATGCAGTACAGGAATTATTATTAGTTAGAAAGAATGCTGTTGTATCTTGCTACTCATTTGCACTAGATCAGGTCCTACCATTTATATAGAAAGGGAAAGAAACAAGCCAAGAAACTTTATTTACTTTACTTGTTCAGTATGTTGTTCTATAGGTGATTTATCCCCATTACTGACTTGGCTATTTTTCAGTCTGTGCATTTATTTGTTTTCAATGTGCAGTGCCAAGATTGGCTAGGATGCCATCTTTACAGCATTATTTTTTAATGGGTAGCAATCCCAGTATCAGTAATATTGCAATATATTTATAGACAGAGCAAAACAAGAAGCTAAAGTGTAGGGTGACATTCCGCTTGTACTATTACACCAAATCAAGGAGGCAAGTAATGACTAAGAACTTGTCAACACTTCACTGGCTCTTCATTTGTCATAGCTACTATAACAGAACATAACAAACAAGTCACTTCTTGCCAGGTTAATTTTTTCCAAGGACAGAACTCCTTCATTAGACCTATAAATATATTGGCCCAAGAAAAGGCCTTACAATAGCGCCATATTGCATTGCCTAGGGGAGGTATTGCTGAAAACGGCTAAATAGTTAAGTCATTCCAAAGACATCACTTTTCAAGGCCACATGTTTGTACAGCCGAGATACAGCTGAGGAGGAGATTCCCTTTTGGACTAACCAAGAGGCTTACAGAAAACTCAACTAGACAGGTTTTTTAAAAAAGAAGAGAAGCATGTCTAGCTTCTCTACTGAAGCTTGAAAACAGAAGACAACTGGTATTTTTTAGGAAGGTGAAAAGAACCTAAAAACTATGGTCATGGTTAAATGATGCACTAAAGTTGGTATTATGAATCCCACATGTGGATTGTAAACACACTGTGAGCACACTGTAAACACAGGACTAGAAACTGCAACTCCCTTTTAGCCAGAAAAGTGTAAAGGTGTGAATTTTGTACCATGTTCAAAGTGATTAACAGAAGGAAACCTGAATCAAATTCATATTACTGAGCATTGAAGCAGGACATAGATTGTGGAACCACAGCCATAAAAGGAGCGCCATACGTAAGAAGTGAGCTTAGAAAGAGACTGGTTTGTGAAAATCAATGCAGAAAGCTTTTGCGTGAACAAATGCTCAAAATCAGCAATGTACTGTTCCACAGTCAATGGTGTTTGCCTGCTGCTCTTCTTCAAGTGATTAACATGTCACTGACTGAACTTAAACATTTGTGAGTACACAGCCAGCAAGCTGCGAGAGCATCTAGAGGAAGAAGATAGGCAAAGAGGGCGTTATTAGTTTTCTTAGCAATCAGTAAAGACATGTTTACATTGTCTTTTGCATAGCCACGAGTAGAACTGTTATTCCTAATTTTCAGCACCTTTCTAACACTTAATTCAAAATTTCACCAAGAACTTCAGCTGTTTATTGCTTGAGTAAGCATCTGATAACTTTTGTAGTGACAGAAGAGTATTGGTGAGTTTGAAAGCTAAGTGTCAAAGGAAAAGTGAAGCACTGTTTATAAATTGGAAGCTGAAAAAATCCAGAACAAAAGCATCCTGTAACTTTCCACTTGCTTACTCATCTTACAGAAATGTAACCCATAGAAAGTAACTGGCCCCTGTGCTGAAATAAGGCTGAGAGTACTGAATCAAAGGGTTAGAAGAACCAGACTTGGACCAAGGTTTGGACACTTACAACTTCAAATGCAAGGCAAGAGTTTAAAACTCAGTTCTGATCGGCACCTAACCTACAGTTTTGCACATGAAAGAAAGCTCAGGGTGAAAACTGTTGTCCCACAGTCTGTATGAGAAGGGTCCTGGCATGGTAGAGGTGTTTAAAAAAGCAGAAAAAGAAAATGAGGAAGGAGTAGCTAAAAGGAAGAGCAATGAAGAGTGGCAAATTTAGTTCTATGATTTAGTGTAGACGTCATTTACCTACAATGATATAGATATGGCCAGGGCAGATATGAAGGAAAAGCTGCCTGCAAGCTAGATGAAGTAAGTGCAGGTACCTTTTTTGTAATAGTAGCTAAGGTTCTTGCTAAGTTCTTATTTACAAGGGAGCAGAAGCACAAGCTGATTAGCTACTGTGTCTCAACCAATGGAAGCAACACTTCAAGATGAGGTGAGGTAACTGGGTAGGCTTGCTCAGAAAATAGAGAATTTAATTTTCTAGAAAATAGCTTCAAATTGCAACAATTCCACACTGAAGTGATATTCTGCTTCCAACTATTACATGAGTAAGGAAAAAAGCTAAACTCACCAGAAAAGCTATTCCATAGGAATTATTCACTCAGCTATAATTAATAAAACAAAAAAATCAGGTCTTTTTGAAGCACATTGAGGTTCCCTGGTTTGCATTGATTGTGGAGATGGGGCACCCTTCTATCATTCTATCTACAAACCAAGGCTTCTAAAGTTGTGAGAGGGAGGACAAAGGCAGAAAAGTAGGGAATAAAAGGGGATCAACTATAAGGGCAGGAGCTGGGAAGCTTGTGAAGAATAACCCAGAAAGCACAATACGGTGGTAAGTTTGAGAACTTGATGCATCTTCATTCTTGAAGTATTCAGAAACAGCAAGATTCAAAGCAGATAAAGAGGAGAGAACCCAAATATGAAAGACAGACATTGTCATTTCCTTCAGTCCCAAGCCTCAGAAGGAGTATTAGCAGCTCCAAAATACTCAAGCTCTGCTGTGAGATGGTTCTTTATTATCGTATTTCTGCTGCTTTTTCTTCTGCTGATTATCTTTCCTGAAACCAAAAGTCAAATAAAAATAATGACTTGGGTGCCTCTTTTCACACTCTCTGCAGAATAGAGCCCCTCTTGTGAATAGGATAAACAGCTGTTGAATTCTCCTCTCTGGGGAGAACAGTCAATGCTTTCTCTTTAAGTGCCAAACCTCCATGAGATACAATTGCAGAAATACTTTAGTTTTAGTCAGGAGTGCACTTCTGAAGCGCATCAGTTGATCGTCCTCACTGACCACATTTTTCATTGCAATGTCCACTAACCAAATTTTGTTTGACTGACATGCCTTACAGGTCCTCAGGCACTGTGCTCCACCTACTAATGGGTGTTCAGTCCTTGTGACCAGACCAGGATAAGTACAAAGCAAACACCCTAAAATGCATAGGGTGGACACCAAGTCCTCAGTCCCACCTGTTTTGTGTTGTAAGCCCATCCCTATTGCATTGCTTTACTTGCTTATGTAGGTGTCGCCAAAGTCTTTTCTGTACTACCCATGCTAGAATCCCTTGAATTAACCATGTTATATATTACTTTATTGTAACTCTTCACTGTATAAAAATTAAAAGTGGACATCTCTTACATGTTACTTCCTTATTTGTGGTACAGTAATTATCCAGGTTTTGTACAGCCACATCCAGTCTGTTTTTTCCAATTTTATTCCAAATGCTGAATGCATTACAGACTCCCAGAGCTGCCACAGAGAGGAAAACTAAACCCAGACTTCTGTGGCTTCTCCATTCATCCATTAAACCAGAAAAAATCAGTGAAATTCCTGCATTGTTCGTTGACATTTCGTGTGAGGTTTTACTTTGAAAGTCTATTCGGTCTTTCTACTGTATGTTCACTCAGCCCGTTCACTTTAGTACACAGCATTTGCATAATGCAGCAACAAAATTAACACTCTTACCTTCAGAGGGAGCTATACATAATGTCTATACATCATATCTATATATAACAAAGACAAATTATTCCAAATGAAGGAATGAAGTAATTAAGATTACAAAGAATAATTACTATTATTACAAATAATAGTATTCAAACTTTCAGAAACAATTGGACTCTACTGGAAAAAATAATTGCAAAACTTTTAAAGTCTGCTTAGATTTTGACATAAGTGATTCTCTTGCATCACTATGATTTACGCTGTTTATCAACAATGTGAGTTGAGTAAGTAAACTAGTTAAAGTAGTAAATTTTAACCCTGGAAAGGATGACAGTAACTGGAAGCCCATTCTAATAGTTTAAAGGACAGATGAACCCTCTCCATCTTTACACTTCTGTCCCATAACTCCCTGACACACACTTTTCTGGTCAGGTTTCTTTATGTGGGTGTAGAGGAAGTGGTAAAAGACAGAGAACCACCAGCAATCGACTAACCCACATGAAAATCCAAAAGAAGATACTATTGAAAGCCAGCATCAATTTATACAACTTTCCATTTGTACTGCTAACACCCTAGGGGAAGTATTTCCTTCAGAATTGCTTTTCCTCACCTACATCCCCATGATAGTCATACTGAGGGATAAACTAAGTCACATTATCTGCCACTTAGCTTAGGCTACATTATAGATACATAGATTCATCTCAGAAATGGTACAATGCAAAAGTTTATACCCTACTTTAACTTGCAATAACTCCTCTATATATTTAAGTGCAGATAGACTGAAAATAAGACTTAGATGTTCTATTTGTTTCCAAACCTGAACAAAGACAATTCTGGACAAGGAAGAGCTATTGAGGTCAACAGGTCCTGCATTAGCCAGTAAATAACCTGAAAAATGGAAGTTACAAATCTGATGATAAAGGTTGTCTCACAAGTTAATTTTTCTGAATAAATCAAATAATGAAGTTCCCCAAAGACATCACAAACCTGCAGTTCAACATCCAGAAGTGAGTTTTCAAGCTATTCATGGGTGAGTGCAAGCTCCCACAGCATTTTTCTGGCCTAGATGGATCTAATATTTGGTGATCACCAAGTTAAGCTATCTTGTCCAGTTACTGTATTCCTATATTCATTAAATATATATGTATATTGAACACCTGCTAGAATAGGTCTTTACAATCAGAATTCAAAAGATGAGCCTGTTTAACATTTCAGGAGTTTTGTAAATAGTGGCATTCTTTTTCGATTCTAAGTTTTAGTGCCAATAAATTTTTCTCAATTCATTTGGCATTTTATTCCATGAGGCACTGGAATGTGTTTGTGACTCTCAAACATGAATAAATAAAAGCTTAGTTGACCATTTATGTATCAGAAAGAGAACCAGATAATGTTATTCATGGGAATATACAGAACAGATGACTGCAAGAAATGATAGTTTGCTATAGCTGTGATCTCTGGACAAAAGCAGCTCAGATTTTCAAGTAGAGGTAGCAACCTTCATTAGACCAGCAGTCCCAGCTTCAAGAAAGTCCTCTACCTATGCTGAGGGGAAACAGTACATTTAAAGTAGGACTCAACCCCAGTCTTCATGACAGCCAGATTCACATGGAATCTAGTGAGAGCTCTACTGGAGTAAAGTCTGAAGGACTTCTTGTTCTCCAGAACACAGCAACTGATCTGCACTAAGTCTTACATAGAGTTTAAAGCAGGATGTCTTTGAAGGGCATTTGAAGATTTAAACTTTGCCAGCTACACTGGTCATTGCTCATATATCTGTGGTACATATTTTTGGCACAAACATACAGCTTGTAAAATCATTTTGAAGATGACTCTTTTAATGCAAGATAGATATGTGTGACCCAGTGTTAATTATCGATGTCAGTTATATTTTTGGTTCACAATGGGGATCATGTCATTGACATCATAACAGGAGACAGCCAACGATTCTTTGATTCCAGTTATTTATTTATTTAAGATGGTTTGCATCTAGATCCATCAGTGATAGAGAAATGACCCAGTATCCCCTAGTTCGTGAATCCGTGAATTGTGTAAAGTTGCAGAAGAAACAGACATATATAGTCCTATTTGAAAAAAAAAACATTTCATTCATGGTTAGTTTTACTCACATGTGTTAACAGTCACATTATGGTGACCATTCGTTTACCCTGGTAGAGCACACAAAGGCTGTGCAGCAGATACGCCAATAGATCACAGACGATGCTGGACATTCGCAGTTTGCACATTTTATTTGACGTTTAGGCAATGGTTTAAAATCCCTTCTGTGGCATGGCATGTCTGTGGACTAAATGGGTCCTTGGCATAGTTTAGATTTGTTTATGGTCTACCTAATTCCTTATAGCTTCTTCAGGCTGTATAAACATATAGCTCAAACCATGTAACTGGAGTCTTTCCCCTAATATGTTCCTTCTTTAGCATGTTCCCTGATACTGATGTTTAAGACTATTTCACAGTTGTCTATCATGAAGGAGCAAACTCAATGCTCAGGGAATTTTAGAGACTTTTAACAGCTCTCTAGCTGTCAGAGAGGGGCAGAAGCAAAGGCAGGTATGGAGGTGCTATAAGAATTCAGGATGTTTCAGAAAAATAAATTACAGAAGTATTCTAATGAATTAATTTCTAATGTGCAGCCTGGATTTCCTCTTTCTGTCCTCAGAACATGGCTACTTGCGCCTCAGAGAACAGAAGTAGCTCCAAAGCTACTAAGAAAATGTGAAATAACAAGATCAGCAGAATAAGCAATTGTTTTTTTGCTGTATGAGTAGTCATTTTTTAAATGAAACATTTAAACCAATCCCTTTCACTGTTCACAGGGCTTTAAAAAAAGCTATGTTCATTTTAATATACAAATAACAAGTTCAGACCATCAAACCTCAAATTGAAGGGTTTAATCATCTTTTTCTATAAGGTATACCATGGAGGCTTATTAAACCCTCTTGGAAATATATTTCTATTCAAACCCAGAAAGTTTTCTTATCCTGCTAATTAAAAAACAGAGGACCAAACAAACCCAAGGGTCCCAAATCACAGAATCTGATGATAAAATTTTAATCTATTACACTTAAATAATATTTAGAGACAGATCTTCAAACGACGCCCATATTTTTACTCCATGTTAAGCCGAACAGAAATCTGATTTCAGTAATTCTACATTAAAAAAAAGCCTACAATACTCCAAGTATGAGAAAATTAAAAGCACAAACAGCTTTACTAAGATAATATTGTAGCCTTGTAAACCTACTGTAAGCGACAGATCAACATTTTCAAGCAGGGACAAAGTGAATCCATTAGATGAAATACTGCCATCATTACCTATTTTTAGCAGTAATAATAAATACAGTCATTATGATGATGAATAACTAATGAAATGGCAGGCCCAGGAAACAGCATTGCAAAGCTTTCAAGAAATTAGAGTCAGATCCTGGAATTGTAGGTATTACCAGTCCATGTCTTATTTACCTACTGACTTCAGTAGGACTTTTCAAATACTGCATATCGTAATGCTCAGTGTAAAAAAAGGTAACAAGATAGAATAAAAAAACACATTACAGTAGACATCACATATCGTTATAATCCAGTATTTAGAACAATTTGTGCTAAGAAGAATTGCCACAGACCCTACTGTTTTACTATTACACAGAACTAAAATATGTTCCATAATTAAAAACACGTCAAATAATGCTTTAATAGAGGGGAGCCTTGCACCATCCACTCTCCCCAGGACTTGCTAAATTCTATTTATATTTCTAATCAGGCATTGGGTAGATATAATAAAATTTGATAAATGGGGCATACTTTGCACTGATTAAATGATCAACAAAATGGCATTACTATGCTTTCATTTACTATGTCAGCACAGTGACTAAAAGCATTTAAAATATTATCTTATCCCTACCTCAGAAAAGATTTTAACTATTTCCAAATTTTGAGGAATTTTTCGAAAGTCACTATCCAGAAACAGATTATTCTGGAGACAGTGCAAATCTAGGAACTTTTTGAGATACAACCTTCCACCTGTTTTGTGGGTTTTAGCTTTCTATTTTTCTTCATATAGCAAACATGCCTGCATATCTGAAAGGTACCAGAATGTTAGCCTCAAAAATAGATGCCTGTTTTTTAAGAACGGATGAAGTATAATATCAAGAAAAATCATGTAAATGATCAAAGTCGTGGCAATATGTTCATCTTTAACCTAGGATTTTATAAATTACCTATTTTCTGTAGATCTGCTTCCAAATCTTTTTTCAACAGGAGACATTTCATTCTCTAATCAGGTTTAAAGCTAATTCCCAGTTCTAATACCATTCAGTTTCTTCTAACTTTGTTTGAACAGCAAGCTTTAACTATATTTACAAGTTGTCTCACTTATGAGTGCATACAATAACAGTTTAGCATTCATTGGATAACGAAACGTTAAAGATGGTCTGATTATTCTACTGAACATATAAAGGGGTTGTTTTAATTTAAATATTTCTGAAAAATATATATACTTTAAGTTGGATAACATTACCTGAATGTCATTTTCTGTCTATATTTCAGGTAAATAGGATTAATTTTGAGAAACAAATCAACATCATATTTAGAATTTTTAAAGGTGCCAATTTTTTTGTTTCATTATTTATAGGTTAAATATATAATGGTTCTATTAATTTTTTGTTTATGGCGGCTATCTAGCCCTTAAATGAAAATGCTTTGTGTAGCATGTATTTCAACATGTTAACATGAAGTATGAATGAATGTTGTCTTGGAGATAATACCATTATCTAATACGCTATATACATTTAGCAAGTTTCAATGATGTCACTGCCTTTTTCCAAACATTAATATTAATGTTAACCTGAATGGCATCTCTCCAAACTTAACTTACTTTTAAACAACCCTATAGCATCTGTACCTTCAAGTCTGAATCATGTAAACATTAATAGTTTAAAGTTCATTTGCACTTAGGCAGTGCTCCGATAGGTGGGAAGGTGGGTAAATCTGGCCATCTCCCAAGACGTGACATTTTCTTTAGTCAGTTAAATGGAATACAGATGCCTTCATCTCACTCTAAAATCAAGGTCAAGCAGATTAACAGAGTAATATGATACCCTTTTGCTGGGAAGGTCTGTATTTTCTGGCCCAGAAAGAATATTAAAGATATTTTGTGCTATGCAGCTTGCAGAAAGGCACTCAGAAAATTGTTATAGCCAATGGTGGGAAGATCCCTTGACTATGGAAGACCTTGTAATGACGGGTGGACTCTCCATAGGATGTCAAGGAGAAAAATAACATCATTAAGGCTGTCCTCATTTTAAAAAGACAGTTTTTTAACTTCTTGGACCTTCTTGAGCCTCTGAAGAGCTTTACATGGAGACTTGGGAGCAGCCAGTCTCAGAATAAACCAGTTTACTAGCCTCCTTGCCCTGTGCTGCATTACACACTCCACACATCTAGCACAGGATATAATTCCACATATTGGAAAATTATATAGAGCTAGATGGTATGTATGTTCCACAAGCAATAAAATGTTAATAGGGCAATCGTTGAAAAATGGATGTGTTTTAGCATATTTTGGTTTCAATATCTTCATAACTATGAAAACATAGCCCAGGACTTTATATCAGAATAGTAGCAAAATAACAACGCATTTTTCTCAACGTGTAGTTAGATAAGACAAATACATCTAGACATTGCATTCGGTCTTGTCTGTGCATAAGGGAAGCGTTATGTATTCTGAGGGGACATTGAATGAAGCAATCCCAAATTGCTAAATAACTTTCAAAGAAACAGTTGTTTTGTTCCATCAAAGTGTGAATGTAGATAGCTTGAAGAATGTCACAGAGACAGAAACAAGGGCTAATATAAATCACAATGAAAATGGACTGAGAGAGAAAATATTTAAAAGGACAGAAAGGAGGGTTCCTATTTGAGTGATTAGTTAGGATTTGGAATCTTTTTCATTATTTCTGTAACAGTTTTCTTATTCTCGAATGAAAACCATCTGGGACTGGTTGAGATTATTATTCCCCTTTTTACTTGCTGCTTCATCTACACTGAATGTAAATCTTGAGACGAAAATGCCACAGTATCTACAGAGTTAAAATAAATGATTTACATTCCCCTTTTTTTCTTCCCATGGATTATGTCTTCCCCGAGGTGAAGTTTCTCAGAAAGATTCTAATTTGGGGCTACAGAAGCTTCGTCCCAAGCATGCACAATCTTTTATATCCTAAACTCATATTGTATCAGGTAGAATGAAATCAATTGGATGTGTAAATTCCTTAAATAATAGCAAATGGAGCAAATTGAATTTCAAAGGGAAAAAAACGGTGAACCTGAAAAGCAGTGGTACGAAGGTCATGAGCAGAATTAACAAAAAAGTCTGGCAAAGTTACAGTTAGGCAGTCAGTAATACTCTATTGATCAGACTTTCTCAATCAATGATGCTGTGCCTAGATTATTGATGCAAAGGTATTAAGCAAAATTTTATTTCAGCTAACTTGTTGGCTCAGATGTCAACTGAAAGTCATTTCCCCAGTCAATCAAAGATACGATAAATCTGAGCAGAGTTAGTTCTTCAACACCTTTGTATATATCCTACTTTCCAACTATATAATGAGCTTTGAATCAGCAACATTTAAAAGAGTATCTTAACTAAGAAGAGCAAAGATACAGCATTTCCATAAAAACACAGAGAACCAAAGTGCAGACTAAGTAGGCAATAGGAAGAAAGAGATACTTCATATGACAAGGGAAATTGGCAGGTTACATCAGAAAATATAAAAATCTAAATCTGTATCTACAGCTGGCTTATTAAAAAAAAAAAAAGTTTTCCTTTTGATCTTGACTTGTTCATGTCAGAAAGTCCTCCACTCACACAATGGTCTCTGCTAGAAGAAGACCAAGAGCAAAGCAGGTGATTACTGCAGAATAAAGGAGAGCCATTCAGAGGCACTGGCACTAGCAGTCTGGACAGTGCCCATCCATCCTATGGTTGGTTTTCTTGTTGCTGGTAGTCTTCCCAAAAGCTTGCATTTAGGTGTACTGAAACTTGGCCTACAGTCTGGAAGGGGAAGGAATATTTAGCCTAGAAGAATGCACACAAGTTCATGTAAATGCACACATTCGTCAGTAAAACGTATTCTCACAAGGTATGTTCATCACAGTGGTGCTGAAATTCAGTGATGATACGTGTGAGATTTGGATTTCACTGAAGCTTCTTGTTTTATGATCTTGTGCTCAGCATGATCCTAAAAATGAGCCACTCACACAAAAAATAAGAAATATATATTACTGAGAGATCTAGGAAGAGAGAGTGGTGCACTTGCAACAATAGTTGCATCATTTGACTTATCTATGAGTCACAATCTACAAAACCATTAGCTGTAGTAAACTAAAGAGAGTACTAAGAAAGTGTGTGTATTTTTGCATGGTTTCTTAGCTTATGAAAGATGTAATTGACTTCAATGACATTAAACCAAATTCAATGTAATATAAGGATCAAAAGAACTCTTTTATCAAAGAAAATACAACAAAGTTTTATTTTATACTCTTTTTTGTCTTTCATTATGAAAGTGAACAGACTTACAGTATACAAATTATATTGGACAGAATTCAGAAATCTTGAATTCCAAAGAAAAATTTACAACCCCCAAAATAAAATTTGCTTATGAAGGAAAAAAAAAGATAAAAGGCTCAAGAAATTTTAAAAGAAAAATGAAAAAATATAAGGAAAAGACACTTGACAAACCATTTGATAATATTTTCTGTCAGCTGAAACGTGATCAATTTCTGTGAGTTCTGTAAGAACTCTGTCTTGCGTGGTGAATTCCTAAAGAGCTTTTTAGAAAGAAAACATATTTGCATGCACTGAAACTCATTCATGAGAACCTACTTTGATCCTGTTTTATTTGCAATGCTGTTCTTCCCTTCTCTCCCATAAACTTACGTATAACTAGGATCTGGGAGCAAAAATTTAGCTACAACCATTAAAAATATTACATCAGCAATCAAAAATGTGTCATAAATTATTTTAAATTTAATTTAATTCTTTAGGGGGGAAATCCTCTATTTTAAATTAATTGCTTCTGTGTTGTCAAGTTGTTTTAAATTAAAAACAAACAAAAGGAAAGACTGAAAACTCTTCAGTTTTCAGGACTACCGTGTCAAGAAAAAATCAAAACCATGTCAATGTCAAGTCTGTAGCCATAACCAGAGCACACAGTTAAAGTAGAATATTCATATATAAAGATACCTACATAAGTCATATCTGATTCAGACGGCTGCAGTAGACGTCTTTTTCCTATCTATTTGATCACATTAACCTCCTTTATGAATCTGTCCACCAACTCGTACTTCATTACATTCAGTTGTCAATATTGAGTACCTTACCTTCATTTCCAAGAGCTTCTGTGATCTATCCACATTACTCCATCTTTTTTTTCTGTAGAAATACAGGCTTCCTCTGATCAGCCCATGATATAAGTCTATACTTCTCAGAGCTTCCTCTTGATCCCCATCCCAGGTCTTCCTTTTGGGGCCTTCACCAGCAAGGATTCCTAGAAACACCTCCAACCAGCTCAGCAGCTGGGGTGCGGTGATCATAACACCACTACCTGTTTACAAATTTTCCCTCAACGTCTTTGTTTCGCCTCTGGACTTGAAGTATACATACATGAGTCGTGTTTTGACCAGTTTTTTGCACCTTTAAGTATTGTTTGTACAACACCTGCCATAATGAATAATTGGCTTATGATCAAGCTATCAGGGATAATAATACAAATAACAGCATATACAGACTATTTCTGCATAGACCTGCCTTTTGTTTAGCCTACATGTGTGGTTAGCCAATTAGATTCACTGTAAATAAGTTGATCCCACTTTTGATGATACCTGAGTAGTTTCTATTCCCTAAATTTGGATCCAAAGAAAACCCAATTGGATAGTCAGAAGCAGTGAAATATCTAGTAAAGACCTCATGAAGATTGTAAATCACAATCCTAAAGGTCCACCTATTACTTTTATAATTTCCAATTCCCTCCCAGCCAGTATGAACACTACTTTTATTTTTCAACATTAAATACAGTTCTTCTCCCCTATAGTTCTTAACCTCTACCCTCTTCTGTGCTCCTACTGCTACTGGAACAAAATTTTAGGACTCATCATGGTAGTTATATACCCATTTTTTTTTCTCATCTCTTAAAATTACAGTTTGAAATCTGTTCCTGCTGTCATCCTATTTTCATCTTCTTCAACTGTGACAAATGTTTATTTATTTATTATAAACCCTGCTTCACTCTCTCTCCTTTGGATTACCAGTTCTTCTCCTTATTCCCACCCCTAGTTTTTCAGTAAATGTTCTCCCTCCACTATTTTATTGGGTCACTGAAAGTTACATTGACTAGACATGAAGAATCAAACAACCCTCCCCCAAAGATTTTTTTCATGTTTTGTGTCTTGGCCTTCATAAGTCTGACAAATGTCTCACAGGAGAAAAGAGGCCTTGTTTTTCCTTCTGCTGTGGTTTTTTTCTTTTCTTAAATAAGAGTTAGAAAGCTGATTCTGTACTAATCAAAACATTTGCAAGTACTTTTTTGTATGGTTAAATAGTATTTTAGCAGTGACAGCTTCTCTGCCACTGCTGCTAGCAGCCTTTTTCCAGTGGTAATTACATTGTTGCTATTTTTTTTCACCTTTACACAGTTGTAAATTTGAAGTAACTTCAGTGAAGCATAGAATGAGAATTGGGTAAAAAATCTGTGTAGTATATCTGTTTGCTATTAACCATCATGTTTCCACATGTTGTATTCCTGCTTGAATTCAAGCGGTCTATGGAAACCCGATCAGCACTGTAATTATGGCCTGCTTGAATCAAGTGAGTCAAATAATGTCAAAAACAATTATTTTCTTTTCCAAAGGGCACAACAAGTTTGGGAATACACAAGAGAAAATGCAGATCTCAACATGTTAACAGTTTATGAACCAATCTCAAGGTATTCATTCCTTGATTCTTGTTGAATTGGCAATGATGGGACTTGAAAATTTATTGATGCATTGTCATTAGAGTCATTGTTAGCCTTTTTTTAATATAGAAGCCATGCTTTTATGATACAATGCTTTGCTATAGATCACCTTTCTAATTTGGTCCACTAGCTGGAAGAAAAGTTAAGAATAAGGAGAAATGGGTTCTATTATTAAAATGCTGCAGTTGAAAAACAAACACAATAAAAATAAGAATATTAGCAACTGCAGCTGATTTTCAGATGCACTGAGTTTGATGGGATTTTAAAGTGTTCAGTATTTTTAAGAAAATCAGCATATCCCTGGCATTTGAGCTTAAGGTTACTGTCCAGGAAATGAAACCTGTTTATTCCCATGTGCCTGGGATCAGACCACTCACTCAGGTGCCAAATGTCAGACAACTAAGTTTGGTTATTTTGTGCCAAGTGCATTTTGTTTCCTTGCCAATCTGGAGCAAGATTTTCTGCAGAAGTTAATAGTTTTTAACCTGAGCAAGACTTGTAGAATTGAACCCTGAATAAATCAGGGTACTAAATATTCATTTAACAAATATGGCATAGCTCTACAAAAGTCTCCAGAGATTAAGTATTTCTTTATGTGGTTCACAAAATTAAACACAGAATAATTTGTTAATACAATATTTTCATCAAGTATGCATTCACATATGTTTCCTGCTGAAAATTCTTAGATATTCTGAAGAAAATTTTCATGCAAACTTGTGTTTTTAAAATTCCTTTTTGCAAAATCATCATTGGTCTTGATAAAGGTACTGATGTGAAACTCCTGAATCTAGCATTCACTGCAGAAGCTTTCACATAAAATAGCGCCAACAGAATAGTGAAGGCATAGCTGTACAGTGTGTTAATAGTGAACCTGACAGGATAAATCCCATTTTATTTCAGGTTTTTAATAAAATCTGTTGCCTTTTATTAATTCAGATTACGGTTTATCAAACTAATTGCCATAACAAATGTCACTGAGATCATGATTAATGGGAAGTAAAATCAAAACAGTAATTTCTGTTGGACATTTGATTATTTTCATAGATATATCATATATAATAAAGTCTTTTGAGAGAAGGAGGGTACTGTTAAACATTGCCATATTTTTCAATATTTACAATATTTACAATTTACAATAAGGGAGGGAAGTCATCTGCTGCTATCTGATTGCTTGAACTTCCTCATTGAAGAGAAAGGGAAGAAATACCAATTTAGGTTACCAAATTAATGTTTCTTGTTCTCACCTTTTAAGCCCATCACAGATCTACGTTACCTCTGTTTTGTCTCTTAATACATCATCCTTGCCTTGCTATTTTAAGAATCACGCTGATCCTGTTTGCTTTTCCCCAAACTGTCTTTATTCCTGCTTCCATGACATCTCACTTAGGTGAAACACTTTAATCTAAAACCAGCATCTTGACATCACTCAAGAAATGATACCTTAATACTTCCTACAAGATGTTAGCTCATTAGGAGACAAGCTGAGAAGAATTAGATATAGTTTATTTTAAAAATTGAATGCAAGATTATATAGTATGAGTATGAATATATATATATATTTACACTCACAGAGGAGAATGCAGTATATTTCAAAATGTGAATGTATGGATTTCACAGTGTAAGTTTTCATATATATGTATAAATATATATGCTTATATACACAGATGCATATTTAAGTGATTTTCTGTTATATTACAGTACCGCCTTTAGAGATAGCTTGTCATCTTAGTCTGTAAAATCTTTGGAATAGAGAATATCTCTTTATATGCTTAAGCATTTCTCTGGGCAATTAGACCATGACCCTTTACAGAGATCACTGAGCATTACTACAATCACAAAAAGTATTTTTTGTATGTGTTTTTGCCTTAAATCACTCATCTGTTTCCAGGAATTCATATGTATTTATTAGTTCCATTTTACACATAAACTTGGATATAAATATTTTTAAAGGTTTATGTACCACACATTTGTACATGTGATTCTACCAGCACAGAAACATTTGCTGTCTCTGGTACATCTGCATACAGACATGATACAAGGACAATATTGTACCTCTAAGGTCAGATATCCAAGCTTTCTTACCATAAAACCTGTTGCTTTGAGAGCCAACTATGAAAAAAGCATTTGTTTACCTTGAGAAATTCAGCAAAAGGAAAAATTAATGTATGAAATTTTGTGGATTGTAGAGAGAGAGTGAAAGACATTGTAGCATCATATGGTGACCATATGGATCTCATTAAAACTATCCTCTGACAGGCTTCTGCAATCATGCTCTACCTGTTTAAACTCCTTTATGCAAGATAAATGTCTTATTCTATTACAGAAAATGCTTCTCTGGAAGTTTGGTGACAATAATACCAAAGACCAAAATAACATTATATGGTACAGTACCAGTGGAATGTAAATGGTTGGTAATAGAACCTATGATTAAATACTCACTTAACTACCTAACTACTTGATTAACGTTTTGACATATTTCTTAGTCTGTAACTTTTGTCAAGAAATAGTCATGCACTTGTGATCCTGCAGAAATCTTATAGCAAAGTCGCAGATAGAAGTATCTGCGGCTGTGTCTTAGCCTGTATTCAGACTGCCATTTCCTAAGGAGAAATTTAGGACAATTTCATTATTTCTTTTTAAGTTTAATTACTAACGATGAATGGTCCAAGTAATCACAACTGTTAACTGACAATGATGTATTCCACTGTCATTTCAAAAAACTTCTGTATTATTGACCAGGAGATCACATTGATTCTTAAATATAAGGTCAGTTTATCTGCATCCTATGAAGCATTGCAAAATGTGATATGAACAATAATATTTGTTTAATGAACAACAACATATAAAAAATGAAAAGAAAATATTCCGCCCATTCATTTAAGAGTACCTACCTATTATAACAACTATGGATTGGCCACCTATAGGCCTAGATGAATTTTTCCTATTGTCATACTAGCAAAGAAAATTTAGCCTTCTGGGAAAGACTGTTGAGACTGAGTGTATTCTTCGGGTATGATTTGCAAAAAAAGAAGTGAGGTGCCCATGTTTAAGACATTAACTGTTGTTCTGAAGAGTCATACAGTATCTCCACCACAAATTTTTACTGAGTTAATCTTAGGGGTCAATCAAGGAAAGAAGAATTTACTCTAGGTCACTGATAAGTGGGCATACACATCAACAAAAAAATATACTCAGAATTCATGCAAATAAAAGAAAGAAAATAACATACTAAGGAAGAGCCTTCTGAAATGTGCAGTAAAATTCAGACAGTGCTTTAATTTTTGTTAGAAGCTTTATGGTTAGAGTGCACTCCGGTATTAAAAATGCATAACAATAAAACATAAACCCATTTCCTTATTGCTGGCATTTATGCAAAACCACTTACAACCATTCAAAATATTAATATCCTTTCCTACCTAGCAATTAATGCTGCACCATGGATTCAGTACTCCATGCACTAGAAAACAGCATTGCCACACTGCACAGTGACCCATTATACTTAATTACACAACAAAGTTCTTGACTTTAAGTCACAGAAATGAAAAGTCAGGGTTAGGTTTCACTGTAAAATCACGTCAAAATCCATAAACAATTTCAAATGTACGTACCGTGTACACTAGAGAGCAATTTGGAGAGTCAGAGACATGTTTCTTGAAATTACGGCATGCCAATTTTTACTCCTCGTTTTTACTAAGTAGATTATTAGTAGCAAAAGTGTTATGCATGTTTGTAAAAATGGACACGATAAGCATGTGCTCTCAATTGTCTGCAAAGAGAAATATGTATATACTGTTTTCATTTCCCTGTGTACTACTTTACTGACCTTTAGGCCTCAGTCCCTCATTTGACTTGCACAGAGATAGTTTCTTAGGAAGATCAGTGAACAATTATGCTGTCAAAGAATAAGCAAATAAATAGAGTAAGTGGCTTCCTATTTAAGCTTTTACACAAAATGGAATCCAAAATTAGTCTTGGCTTTATTACCAAGCATGCCCAAGAGAACAGTTATGTGTGGTGTACAGGCCCAGATTCCTCTGAGTTAAATTAAAATTTAACTGTATTTTTTCAAGCAGCCACCCAAAGCTTCAGTATCATAGTAGAGTAACAGAATTAAGATATCGTTTGTTATCTTGCAGAACACCAGGTTGTTAGCTTTAAGTGTCAGAGTTTTACTAATTGTTTTTTGAGCAAATTTCAACTGTTTGAGTGCAAGTAAAATAAAGAAATCTTTGTCTTTATTTTAACAATGGTTTGAGTTATGACTTGCCAAATTCTGCCTCCAGATCCATGTGCACAGATGTAACTGCGGTTGACTGGATTCAAGGGTGGAATTTGGACCATAATTGTTATAGCAGTTTTTCAAACGCATTCTTTGCAGTTTCACAAGGCCCAACCAATCCACCAGTTTAGTCATTCTACCTGACCTTCCTGTGTACTAAACTCCAGCCCATGATTTACAAGATGTATCTTGCTGTATTGCATTGGAAAGTTTTTAATTGGCAAGTCTTCTACTTTGTTCAAAGACAACTGGAAAATAAAGCTTCTTTAAACCTGTACCCTTGCATTGTTTGAACCTCACACTTTACAAGGTAAAATTTTTCTTAACTAGGGCATTTCAGCTGATTCAGTTCCAACTAAAGAATGTAATTTGGACTCATGGATAATGAATGACTGATATCCATATGGAATAGGACAAGAACAAGAGATCCAGACTCATTCTATCAACACGACAAGCAGCTTAAACCATTTTTCTTAAACAGTTTTGATTACTTTCTTTAACACCGATGGGGACAGTAATGTTGAAGAAGGTCCATTTCTAATACAGCACTTTGAATTAATCCATTTTAATATGTCTTGAGGAGATTAACCAGAAAAATTTCCAAGTTTTACTGTTAGCCAGACTTCCTCTTCTTAATTGTGATAAAAATCAGTCCAGCCATTGGAAGCTTAGTTACATCCAAGTGAATATTAAAAGGGTGAAATTAAGTATTACCAGTTATTCTGGTTTTGTCAGTGACCCTTTTGTTCCAAGAAAGAATTTGGGAATGAGGGAGGTATATCCTGAAATAAAAGGTTTCTGACCTTGAAATCTACTTCTTAATGTAATGTGGTAGAAATATGTTTTGTTGATTTCTCATACCTCATTGTTGCTTTTTTTCAGTTCAAGAAAGTGTCTCTAAAAGAAGCAAAATCCTAGCTGGTAAAGGAATGCCTTTGGTTTGGCAATGTTGTACTGTATTAGCTCATGGATTGGTCAAACATTCACTTAATATTTGACTCAGTAAGCACAGTCAGAAGCTCCAGATTCAGAATACAGCCTCTAGCCTGGAAGACTTTGTGCTTATGCCCAGAGGTATATTTCATTTTTAACTGTCCAGAAATATTTCCATTATGTTTGTTAGAATTTTGTATGAATTTTTGCATTATCCCACCGATACATACATGCTCTGCATTCAGTGTTACAAAGCGTTATTCTCATGCACTGTAGCATCTTATTCCCTAGGAATAGCTACTTCCACAGTAATTTTCCAAATGGATTGTCAGTTTACTCTCGTTGTTATACTAGATGCATCTCTAGTGTCTGTATTTCAGAAGATATTAAAAAATAAATAAATTATTCACAAAAAAACTACTAGTCACTTCATACAGTATAAAATTACTACTGATAGTAAATTACTATGACTATTATTGGTTTTATATTTACTGACTTTTGAAGTAGCCGCTGATTCTAGCACTGTCCGTCCCTGCAGTGGTGCTACAGGTGCTTCAGCAGTGACCAAATGATTCTCATGTCTTTCTGTAAATAACCTTGCCTGCAGAGATCCTGGAATTACTGTTTGAAGACCCCAAAGCAAACAATTATTCTCAAGAGACAGTTCTAATATAGGATATAATGTTTCAACAGAACCTCTGACAAATGGTTGATGTGAAATAAAGCACATCTGGGGTGGGGGGAAGGCTTTTTCTCCTTGGCCATTTGCCATACTATGGAATTTAAAGCTAGAAATTAAGGATTCCAACATATAATTTCTTTATTTTCCTGCCTGTTCTAAAAAACAAGTACATTGATGATGCCGATGATGACAATAATATTAAGAAAAGCCTTATTGTAATATCTACCACTAATAACTTCCTAACCTGCACTTCAGAGCACATGCATGCCTGAAAATACGATTAGAACTGCAAAGGTTTTGTGGTGCCTGGACACCTCAAAAGTCTCACCTGGAGAACTGCAAATTACCTAAAGCATATTGGTGCCAAGCATGTACCTGAATTAATACCAGATTCAAGGCTTCAGACTTGCTACTTTCCATCTGCCTTCTCGTTGCTTCTGAGGAGCCTGTCTCAATGGAGGCAGGAGGAGGAGCATAGGAGAAGTGCAAGTTTATCTGTGGTACTGTTACTCGGTTGAAAAAGTTCTGGTGGTGATAAAAGTCTTTGAGAATTTAAAATTAAAGTCTCAAATCATTGATTACAAACCCCAGGCCCACAGTCTGTAGTTTTGCTCCTCTGCAGTTCTGAAAATCTCTAAAAAACCCCATTTCTTTCTATAAATCGTAAAATGAAAATTAACATAAATAGTAAATGCAGTACACATGAAAGATCAGCAAGATAGCAAAAATGTACTTAATAAAGAACTTAAACATCTAGTATCTGAGTGATGTAGATGTCCAGTCCTAAGTTAAATCATACTGAGGTCGACTTTGGGAAAAAAACAAAATAAGTGAGAATGTAACACATATATATGGAGAAAAACAAAAGAAAGGAAAGATTACATGGAAAGAAAATCATGTTAGCATTAAGAAGCAACTTAGGAATGTTACATGAAGACTAAGCATTGCTGTTTATTCTTGTGCAATCAATGGTAGTAGCATTACAAGGAAATGGAAGCAAGATTATATATTCTATTCAGAACAAGAGAACACAGAGTACAGGACTGCAGAAAATCTGAATCCCCTCCACTAACTCAACAGGGGATTATTCAGCTTGCCAGAACAACATTCCAAACAAAATAAACTCGTATGACATTGAAATTAAAATGATACTTAACATTTTATCCCATTGAAAATAAGAAACATTTGAGAACAGATGTGAAACATTTTTTCATTCATTTTCTCAAATAAATGTTGCATAATTTTGTAGAAGGAGGTGTTGAATTTACAACTGGAAGAGCAATACGTGACATGTCTATTACTTTTTAGAATACTATCTTTGGCTAAAACAGGGCATTTCCAACTTCCTAGAAGCTGACACAATCTGTGGCACATATGGGATAGAAGCCTACTATTAGAGATCGAAGAAAGAATTTCGCTGTTTAAATCTTCGTATAACTTTTGCTCTCTTGTCTGATTTAGTCTGGTCTAAAACAGTATTGAAAGTTTTTTTCTGCCTCTGTCATCTCACAACTTCATGAATCTCTCCCTGCATAATTCCTGGTATGCTGTGCTAGGAACTATTTCTCCATCGCCTAAATTTGGAACAGATATTTTATTTTTGCTCATTCTTTCTACAGCACCTTGATTTGAAAGGAAACATCACAGGAGTGGGCTTGCAATTTGCTCACAGTTCCAAATAATCCTTTCACTGTTTGTGGAAAAAGTTATATGGCAATGAAATTGGGATGTGTGTATCAGTCTGTTCTTCCAACAAAATCCTTTCCCAGTATTTACTGAACAGAAGGCAATTTTCATACAGTATTAATGCAATGCCAAGAAATCTTTTCCCACAGCTAAATGCTTGATCACTTTCCAGTGGCACAATAGCAAGATGTTTCTATTCCTCCCCGATATCTGAGAGGAATACTACAACCTACAATATTCCTGCAATCCCTATCCGTCATCTTCTAAGATACCATTCAATAACCAGGGTATGGCTGCCTCCCTTAGCAACATATCAGGGTTATGAAACCCCTGAAAAATTTGTTTAAAATTTTCCTTTTTCCTACAGGGCAAAGCTACACAAGTTCCTTACAGAAGGTTTTGCGTTTCCAAAGAAAGTTGATGTGTGACTTAGTCTCAAGGTGAATAACCTGATAGAATATTGCATTAACTGAATTTTCAGTTTAAAAAAGAGAAAAAAAAACAACAACCAAAAAACCGAATGCCCAGGAGTCAATAGAAGGAATAACAGAAGGTCAGTCTGTAAGTACACTGACAAGTCTCGATCAGGAAATACTACAGGGGAGGGGAATGGGAGTATTTCAACTTAATGTGCCAATCTTTAGCTGTGCAATTCCCATAGGGTGTATTCTGCCACCATTACTCATGTCAAGTAATATATTATGCTATGAGGTATTCCCACTGACTTCAATTTCAGTTGATTTCATCCTACCTAGTCATAGATAGGAAATTCTTCAGCATCAGAAAGTGTAACAGATAGAGGTCCTTGGCTCAGCTTGATATATCTGTAGTTCCTCAACTCGTGATAGGTACATACAAAATATATATACGATAGTTGTATTTTTGATTCACTGATTTCAGTGCTATTTTTGGAACATATTTCTCAGCCTAAATAAATCTTTTAGAGATTAATGGAACATTAAAGCTTAAACTGTGAAGTGTGTGCTTATACTGGAGATCTCACATATATACTACCAGAAAAAAAAAGGTAATTACCTAGAAAAGAAGGGACAATGCACCGAGGTTCCCTTCCAGCAATCCTGAACTTAGCGTTGTCTGAAAAGAAAAGGACTGGAGAATATATGACCAATTCATACATCTGGAGTCCAGCACTTGTACACATTATTAAAATATGGCTTAATAGTTTTCAGGAGAATTTTACAGAAGTGTTTTTGTTTGTTTTTTTTCACTTTTTAAAAGTTGAAAATGTCAACAAACTTTAGTCATCTCATACCATTCTATTGCTTTTCCTGACAGAATTATCATTCATCAACCGGCATTAGCAGTGCCATATCAGGTTGGACGATGGTCATGTGGGGAGAAAACCTGGGCCATGAGAAAGAATGCTGCAGAGGCAATATCCAGACATCAGGAGTTCCACTACAGGGCAACTGAATTAAATTGTAAAGAAAACCAAATCTTTGGAAGAGATATCCTTATGGGAATTGATGTCAAAAAGTCACTGTTCTTGCAGCCATGTAGTCAAATAGGCTTATCACAGCAGGTAAAGCTCTTCCAAAGACATATGAGTTATCATAATTCTCCTCTTTTCCCCTTGGAAGAAGGTGAGTTATTCTTGATGAAATTGCTTTGGTTTCAAATAATAATAAAAAAAAAATCAGTCCAAGATTGTTTCAGAGTTTAGAGAGCACTTTCTTAAATGCATCTCACATACTAGTAAGGTACATGTGGAGCTGTTTTACTGCTACAATTTCATGGTTTTTGAATTAGCATAAAGGGTTGGAATTATTCAAAGATGAAAGTTAGCATTAGTGCTGGAGCCTAATTAAGCTTACCTAAGCAGTTATACTCTTGTTTTGTTTTTAGCATGGGAGAAACAGGATGCTTTGTTGTGTAATTAAGAACAGTAGGCCACTACACAATGTTGGCAAAGCTGTTTTCCACTGTAAGGACTGTACGATGTCCTCTACTGCACAACAATTGCTGGATGGGAAAGGTGATTTGTATTTCGAATGGTGTAAGTGGGTTTGCATCAATGCTAGCAATCAGGCAATAATTTTATGTCTTATCAGTATACATTTTTAATAATCCTTGGACTTCTGTCTGCCAATAAAGGATAATCTGTAATAGACCTGAAAAAATACCTAGACCCTGCTGGTTGTCTGCACACTAACCTGTATGCCTTTATTTGGGTGTTTTCACCTTCCTGGTGAACAGAGACTCTAAACTGACTTGTCTTTATTTATTCATTGCAATTTTAGTTTTACAATATTGCCAGTTCTGATACTAAAAAATCAGAAGATTTGCACAAAATGATATTTTTTCTCTTTTTCTGAATTTTCAGTTATTCTTGGATGATGTTTTCAAGCTGTTCTCCACAGCTATGAAAGCTAGAAACATGCACATTTTTAAATGAAGGGTGAGACTCTCTTGTTATCACTTGTGTCCAGCAGCTGGTGCTTCAAGTACAGCATTAAGTACTGCAAGACTTATGATAAAGCAGCAAGAGCTGGCAGGAATGGGTTTATTTGGGAATATGGGTTATTGGTAGAGAATAATGTTCAGCATTGGCTTAAAAAAGAGGTTCAGTGTGGGATGGGATTTGGTTTCTGTGAGCGTTTTCTAAAGGCACTCTAAGGAGCTTGACAATGTCTGTTTTCAAATGATTTTTTTTGTTGTTGTTAACGCAAAAAGGCTACACAGAAAGGAAAACCTGACTTTCTTAAAAATGCTGTCAAAGGCATAAAATCAACATACTAGCACACCAGAAAGGAAAATATTTCATTTCTCTGTTTTGCTTTGTCATCAGACATTTATTAGCGATGTGCAACAACAGAAAGTAAAAGTGGTTAGAAAAGACTGTTTCACTTTCACTTTTTAAGCCTGGGGAGTAGGAGATTGGTTTTGCGTATCTATGGGCACTGTGAATTGTGAATTATGGGGAGGCAGGGCAGAATCAGTCTGCCAGTTCTGCAAGGTAACACTTTGTGCTTATCAGAAGGCCAAAACATAGAGTATAAGAGTAGTTTCAATTACAGTACACTGAAAGATACATTTCCTAGCAAAATAACCTCAGGCATAAGAGGAGAAAAAAGCCCCTTCCTTGGGCCATGTTCTAACCCTCCTTACGTTATGTTTACTGGTGAGTGTCTGGGGATTGTCTAAGAATTTGTACTAAAATTAACTTGCTTGCTAATTTCTGCTGTTCTGTTTGCCTGTGCTCATGGGGGACGCCATTTCAGCTGGACGAGGGTGGGAAAAAAGAATGGTTAATCTTGCCTCCAATGGCGCTACTTAAAAGGTCAAATTTGTCAGTGAAGTTTAACACTGACCTTGGCTTTTAAGCTATATCCATCCCTGTTCCCACCAATTCTTTCTTTCCTTTGACCTCACCTCAAATGTTTTTTACAAAGATGTTTTACCACGTGTCAAAGATAAACTTAAGTGGGTAACACCTGACTGCTAGAAGATGATTCTAGGTATGTTATTTACTCTTGGACTTCAATAAATTTTTTTTGCCTGTAAGTCTCCATTCAGCAAAATATCTATGTTTATATATAATCTTAAAGATGTATATAGTCTCTAAGAAATAATTACTTGCCTGCTTAAAGTTAGCCATGCTCTTGAGCATTTTTCTGAACCAGGCCCTAAAAAAATTTTAAAAAAAGCAAAGCTAGATCCAATGTTTCTTATTTTACGCCTACAATTTTGTGCCTACAATCATCCACAAAGGGAAATTGTAGGGACATTTAAGAACAGTTTTAAGTTCTAGATGGCTGACTCAAGCACAATTTGGTTTGTTATTTCGGTTTTGTTACTGTCAGGATTCAGTCATAGAGATCCACTAGGGCCAAGAATCCTTTCTTACAGTTTGACCTTTAGTTAGAAGAAAACAACTGCATTTTAATCATCATGGAAAATCTCAACTGACTGGTGCTTAAAAATGAGTGATTTTTCCCAATACCAAACAGTATATGTCACATATGATTATCAGAAATACTAAGTTAACTTTAAAATAAATATTATCTGGAATTTGGAAGAGCTCAATTTACAATTGCTCTTGTCAAATATTTTGACCAACTCCCTTTTATCAACAGGAGTGACTTGTGCTGTACCGGTCTATGAAATCTACAGATACTATCACCTTCCAGTCCAGATTGGACAAGATAACTTTGAAGATTGCTAGTTCAAAATCCCTCTTCTCCCTCTTTCCCTCTTTTAAAAAAATTTTCTTCTTTCTTTTGCACACAAAGGGACACTGGCAACCTTTCATATGTTCATCTAGAAAAAACTCACCAATTTTTATTTTTCTTTAAACCTATCTAGTTTGCTGCCCACATTTTTATTAAAAACAAACTATTCCATACAACTCTTGCCAGAAGCAAAATAGCCCATAGTATAACTCCTCCGTAATGGAATCATTTAAAATCATGACTTATTCCAGGTCTAAGGCAACCGTACATTATTTTTAGCTTTTTCTGCTATCCTTGACACAAGCATGGGAGTCAGGTATTTAAGCTCCTACACCACAGGATTTCAACTGGGATAGTTTACCTATAAGATATCTCTTCCTCTTAAATTTAAGGCTATTTCATTCATGAGCTGAAGTTGTTTTCTCTCCAAAGCCAGGTGGATTACACAATGTCAGAAAGGAGAGCAAATAACAAGCCAGTAATTTAGCCAGTATGTCAACAATAAAATAAAACCTGGAAAAAAATGGAAAGGGTTTTGTTCTAGATAACAAACTTTCTGTCATAACAAATTTACTGTTCTGAATTTCAAAATATTACAGAAGCATAAATAATCTCAAAATAAATACTTAAACTACGTAAACTTGTAGGCACACATATATGTTGTAAATTTCTGGAGTGAGACACTTCCATTTCATCTTCAAAGTCTAATGCTAAATGTAGAAGGAAGCCATTAATGTCCCATCATTTATAAATTGTAACTGCTTCTACATAATGCTTCAAAGCCATTTTTAAGCCATTTAAGCTTTTTCAATTTGCACTAAATATCTACCAAGAGATTATAGTTTAGAATTTAGAGGAATATTTAAACTGATATCATATACTTAATTTTAAATAAATTTTCGTATAAAAAATATAATTTCTCAAGACACATGGCACATGATTTCCCTCTTCTGATCATCCAGAGAGCAAACAGAAGGTTTAAAGTTAAGTTCTTTGAGTTGTTCCTAAGCTATTAACTTCCACAGTACCCAGAATATGGATGACCATAGGGGCTGCAACACCAGCTATGGCATGATGAAAACTGGTTCTTGCTTTTAAACACATAAAAACAATTATTTGAGAATTATTATTACAGAACATTTATTTTTCAGGTATTTTTAAAGAAAAGGGAGCAAAATGTTTTCTTTTCTTGTTTTTGAAAAAAGAAAAGAGATGATGATGTGGGAAAAAAAATCTGCTACGGCTGCCTACCCTTCCTAAAGTGGTGGGTGGCTGGAAGGAGAAGGTGTTTTTAAAGGTATGAGTGCTTCTAGAAAACTTTTGTATGACAATCCTGGTGAAGGCGAAATGTGAAATATGTGGTCAGAACTGAATCCTGCTACAGGCAACATCCCAGTCATCTCTCAGCTACCCCTTTTTGTTTTGTATGTGTTTTCTCACTACATATATTTTCCAGTCTGGGAACTGACAGACCTCACTCTGAGTTAGAAACTGCCTCATAGAGGTTACTCTACCTTTTTCAAATAAAATGGAAAGATAGATCTTACCATGCCAGTTGTTAATACTCTTAAACTTTTTAAGCTTTTTTGGGGCAGCAACAGTAAGTTTGTGTGTTTGCACAGTGCCTCTGGCAACTACTATATTATACTGAATAAAAATGATGGAGAGAGGACTTCTGCTGAAAAACACTGTCTTCACCACGCTGACTGCTTTGGATTTTTTTCAGTATTTACCATAATAAAACAACCTTAGAGTGGGCACTGTGTCAGAAGTCAAAGGGATAATGATGATATGCCTATGAACAAGGGGTATTTTGCTGAGAGCCAAACCCCTTTCCAAGTTGGTACTAAGTGAATCTCAAGTAGAAATTCTCATACAATTTTTATGACTGAGGGGGAGCGCTATCCCAGTAACTCTTGACTTTATCATTACAATTTTAAATTAAGTTATTGACCATTTTAATATACAAAACAGTTTCCATGGAAATATAAAGTGGAATTGTTGGCCCATTTGAAACAAGCAGATGGTGAATGAAGGGGGAAGGATGGAGGCAGAGGCACTCGTGGAATTTCTCCATTTTTTACCAGTTCACCAAGAAAATAGCTAAAGTCAGATTCAACACTGCAGCCAACTTTTGGATGAGTTGGCTAGAAGGACATACAACAGTAATACTACTCTGCTGGCTTGTCTTGTACATATAGTAAATAATATATTATATTTTCATCTAAACATTTTAAAACCTTTAAAAATAAGTCGTAAGAGAGCATATACAAAACATAGGATGTTTTCTCACAGTCATGTTGTACTTACAGACGGACATGTGACAATATCTCCAAATGAATTATTCATATTTTGAAAGTAACCTCTGTTGAAGGAGGTCCCAATCTCCTCAAATGATTAGCTATTTTAGAATTGTAGAATATCTCAAGTTGGAAGGGACCCATAAGGATCATCGAGTCCAACTCCCTGCTCCTTGCAGGACTACCTAAAACTAAACCATATGACTAAGAGTGTTGTCCAAATGCTCCTTGAATTCTGAGAGGCTTGGTGCTGTGACCATTTCCCTGGGGAGCCTGTTCCTGTGACCGACCACCCTCTCCATGAAGAACCTTTTCCTAATGTCCAACCTGAACTTCCCTTCATGCAGCTTCATTCTATTTGCTCGTGTCCTATCGCTGGTCACCAGAGAGAGGAGATCAGCACCTCCCCCTTCGCTGCCCACTTTGAGGAAGTTGTAGACTGCGATGAAGGCACCCCTCAGCCTTCTCTTCTCCAAGCTGAACAAACCAAGTCACCTCAGCCGCTCGTCGTAAGTATTGCCCTCGAAGCCTGTCACCATCTTGGTCACCCTCCTCTGGACACACTCTAATAATCTGATGTCCTTCTTATACTGAGGTGTCCAAAACTGTCCACAGTACTCAAGGTGGGGCTGCACCAGTGCAGTGTAGAGTGGGACAATCGCCTCCCTCGACCGGCTAGCTATGCTGTGCTTGATTCACCCCAGGACACGGTTGGCCCTTTTGGCTGCCAGGGCACACTGTTGGCTCATATTCAACTTGCCATCAACCCAAACCCCCAGATCTCTTTCTGTGGGGCTGCTCTCCAGCCTCTCATCCCCCAGTTTGTATGTATAAACAAGATTGCCCCATCCCAGGTGGAGAATCTGGCACTTATTCTTGTTAAATTTCATACAGCTGGTGATTGCCCAGCTCTTTAGTCTATCCAGATCTCTCTGTAAGGCCTCTCTACCCTCAAGGGAGTCCACCGCTCCTCCTCGTTCAGTATTATTGTCAAACTTAATGTACATTTGACTCCTGCATCCAGATCATTTATAAAAACATTAAAGAGCACTGTCCCTAAAATTGAGCCCTGATATTTTGCTTAATGTCTCAGTCAATCTTTTATCTATGGTTACATACATTTACAATTCAACCAAAATCAGAAAATTCAAATGATATTTTGCCTTTTCCACAACGGGACAAACATATAATCACTTCTGCTATGAATGCTTCTGCATGCTTTGAAAGTAGTGTTCTGCCATCTCTGAATGAACTTGAGCGATGCGTCAGTCAATGTGAGCAAAGGTGTACGAGCATGGCCCTCGTGATTCAGGACCTGACCTACATTGGTGACCAGTATTTATTTTCCTTTTTTGCCAGAAACCACACTTGCAGTGGGGCTGCCAGAACAGCCCATTTCTGTCTCTCCTTCCCTCCAAGCCACAATCCTCCTCCTATACTGGGAAAGGTGTGTTCAGTATCCTAACAGCACAAACAGACTCTTTCCTCCAGCTTCTTCACCAGTAACTTGATTTCAGTATTCACTGAAAATGACCACAACAGATCATGAATGTGCTGAGCAAATTAATTTTAAAATCTAAATAAAACCTTGATACTGTTGTCATTATTTAGCATTTACCAACAGTTCTATAGGTTTGATAGCAGTACTAAATTGTTGAGAAGAGCCATTATAAACTCAAGCAAGACATATTAGCTCGAGTGTGGGGTAGTGAGAGGAGATGTAGCTAGAACAAATATAGTAAGTGGTAAGTAACAAAAGATGTTATTAATGTGTCTAGATCTGACGCAGAAATGTAGAAGAAGAACTAAAGCACTGAGGTAGGGTCAAGGCCACCATGCTTTCACAAGAATCTGGGAAAAGAAGTGTGTTCAAAAGATTCACCAATACAAATCTTTCTGATTTTGTTCCCTCATCATATTTGCTTTTTGCTACCTGTAACTCTCAGTTGCCTGAATGGTTTTGCAGTATCTAACATGTTAAGGTGTTGCCTTCAAGTTTTATTAATGTTTTCCAATCATTTTCTAGTTTCCTGATGAATTAGCCTGTCAAAAACACTTTTTAACAGATAGTATAATAATTGAGCATTGAACATCTGTTTGAATTTGTTGTGGATAAATACTGAATTGGATAGCCACAAAAATAGAATTTATTATTGCTAGTAGATGCTTTTCTACAGTAAATAATTGCTACCTAGAAAATTATTTTACTTTTTTATTATTAAAAACTGACAGAGAATAATATAAAAATTATGGACTCCTCAATTCTGTAAAATCCTTAGCATGAAGAGATGGAATAAGTTTTTTGGGTTTGCTTATTTTCTTTCAGTTGCCATTTTTGAGTGAGATTTGGGGGGATATCCATCTTATATCAATATTTTTTGAGCCAACATTTTGACAATTTTTCTGCCTTGAACAGATATGGGATTTTGTGCATAAATTCATCCCATTCTTTACAGAATTAGTCTTTTTTAGGTATACAAACTGAATAATTTCATATAGTCCAAATTTAGATCTGATGTGTATACATCTGAAGTCTTGTTTTCTGCAGATTGATTAACTCAGCTTTTGCAACATCTCATAATCTAGAAATCAAATTCCGCATTTGGAAATGGCTTACATCTGTATAACAGAAAGTCCTGCATCCTAAATAGCAGCTTCAGATTAACACTAGACATTGTGAAATCTTTTTCAAAATACATGTTAAACAGTAAAGCTAAGAACATTTTTATGTAAGTTTATATAGAGCTGCTAATCTAAATACAAATGCTGTGCTTCAAAAGCTCAGATCAGTTAGAAAAATGTTCTCTCTAAAGAATTTGAAAATTAAAATGTCTGCATGTTGAAACACAATTTAAAATGCTTAAAAATAAGTAGCAATCATCTTATTTTTCTGTGTGATACAATTATGGAATAACAAGGAGGAACATTTTTGAAGTATATTTAACAAGTAGCTTGTTTCAGCCTGGATATTAGCTTGATTTACCATCTGCAGAATTACCAATAACATGATGCATTTATTACCCGTAAAAGCTATTAGCAGGTCATTTTGTTCAGTTCATCATATGTGTCTTGAGACACAATCTGGCGTCTAACAGATTTTCATACATTGATGTCACAGAGAATCAGACTGTTCTTTAATTGATTGTTTCTTGCTAGACTACTTTGATTAAAACAGGTTGTGCTATTTGCTTTTAGTTCTACATTTCTCTACTTTAAATGCATGCCCAGGAAAGGCAGAAATTATTCTCATTTCCCTGGATTTGTCTAATTCAATGTGTATGTGATAATCCTTGTAATCAAGCTGTTTAAAAACCGTTCCAGTTATCCTAAACCCATTACTCCCTTCCCAATTAATACAATCTACACAATGTTTTAAAAGCTATTCATCTTTCCAGGCCAAGTTGTTAGAGGATTGTTAGATCTTAAGCCTTGGAGACATGAGTGCATACAGAGGAATGGCATCTGAAGAAAGTGTTTTTTCCTTTAATTTACTGAGGGCAGGCTCATAAGCTGGGCTCTGGCAGTAGGAAAAGAGGTAACTGTTCTATGTAACAGGAAACACCAGAATATCTGTGGACATTTTCCTTGGTGCTTCATTTGAAAGTATGGTCTCATCTGTCCCCCAAAGGCCAGGTCTATGCTCTATGGGGAATAGAATACCAATTATGTGGTTTATACTTTTATTTCTTCAAGAATCAGCAATTTGAAATAAGACTGCATGTGGCAAGGACATAAAAATGAAAAAAATGAAAATAAAATAGCGCTATTTTTAAGTTCAGTAGGTGCAGAATTCTAGCCAAAGTATTATGGTTAACAGAATTCCAGATACTATTTGAACTGTGGTAGAGGCATTTCTGTTTCGTTCTCTTTTTCATTTGGCACTAAGAGTCTCAGCTGATTTAAATTGGTATAATTACCTAGAAATTAATAGACTTATGTCATCTTACATTGTCTAAGGATTTCATTTTTTTAATATTAAACTCTATTATCTATTTATGGTAATGATATATAAAAAATTCACTCCATGCAAGAACACTATTCATGGCCAAGGTAAGGCTGAAGTGATGCATAAAACTTAGGCATTGTCCTTCTGCCCCAAGGTGCAGTTTATCCTGCATGACTTTTTTTCATGCTGCACCACTTTTGTTGTCTATAATTATTATGCATGTTGGTACCCAATATGAATTGCCTACAAATGTAAAGGGTGCAGCTACCTGCAGTAGGGTGGATCATCTGTAAAGCTAAATTCCTGAATACAGTGATTTTTTGTTCTTGCTTATGCAGTTTATAGGTTCTTTTGAATGTGATGAATATAGAAAAATATGGAAAAAATATACAGAAGTTAAATGTAATGATTTCTTGGACATCTTTTATATTGCTGAAATTATTGACTGTAATGTGAAGTAGGATTTTCTATGGTCTTTATGACATACTACATATAATAATCTGACTCCAGAGACAGACGCTGCACTATTTATGACTACGTGATAGAAAACACCTAAAGAGAGAAAAATTGAAAGAAAATCAAAATGAGAGAGAGAGAGAGAGAGAGAGAGGAGGGAGGGGCGAAACTTGCTTCCTGATGAGCTATACTTTCCCCCATCGCAGATACAAGGTCAATACTCTCTTTCCTTAAAGCTTCAACTCCTGTTCCTAAGTAAATTTATAGTAATACTAGAAGAACACCGTATGTCTTTTTTATCATGATTGTATGAACGCAGAGGCACCACAAAAGCCTAGTGCTACTTGTGCTAGCTAATCCTTTTGCATTTTCAGATTTACTGCATACATATGTAAACAGAAGACACCATGGTTGGTAGGAGGCTGCATTTAAGTTTAGGATTACCTTAAACTCCAGTTAAAGGGAATGGAAATTAGCCACATGTGATGGAAAAAATCAACTCAGAAAACACAGACATCTATCAAGGCCCTTAAATCATCCTACTTTCTCTTCCCAGCGTGACACTGGATAATTGTATCTGTACCACCAAGTTAGCATTTTAGTTGACTTTCAAATAAAAGCTAGGTGCATGCTGTGGTTTAACATACCTGTCCTGGCAATGATAGCAGAGTCTAAGGGTTCAGCTTTTTCAGGGGTCCTTGGCTGCCACCAGTTACAGATGGAAATATTCAGAAAAGACGACACCCTTCAAACTTACAGCTGTTGCCAGAGCAGCACACAGAGCTCACCAATGCTTAGTTCCCTGTAAGCAGGGAAAAGGAAGCTCTTCAAGTGTACTCCGTTCCATACCAACCTTTTAGAGGCTACTTGAAGGAAAACTTACATAGCTAGTATGTTCAATGCAGGCACATAGCATTAATACTTTTTAGAAAAGGGCTTGGAGAACACCATTGGAATGAGCCAGGGAGACTGGGCACCAGTGGTTTCCACTGACAGGACAGGGAGTAATGGCAGGGGGAACAAACAAGCGGGGAAAAGAGTGAGAGTAACAAATGGCATAAGATCCTTTGGGGAAGGAGAAGAAGGAGACACATTTTCAAATGCTGGATGAGCGTAACAAAGAAAGAATGCAAAAAGGTCAGAGGGATGTATGGATAGGACACAAAGTGAAAGCACTGTATACAAGAGGATGTGGGTGAAGTAGACAAGCAGTTAGCACAGGGCAGAGAAAATGCAGTCAAAACTATCACTGCTTTTCCAAATGTTGAAGATCCCTGCTTTGACGAATTCCTAGATACTTTCTTTCCAGAAGTCCCCATCGAGTAGTCACCCAAATGAGAGGAAGAGTTATCACCTAGGTCCTCAGTGGTTCCTGGTCTCTGTTTCCAGAATGATGATTTGCTTCAGTGAGGACTTACTCATTCTCCCACCCCATGTAAAAACCTTTATTTTGACTGCTTGTGTGCCTTCTCCTCACCACTGGAGAATCTTAACTTCCCCAACCCACTTTCTTCTTTCAAAGCTTAGCCGATAGGGAAAGTTAACAAGGGAGTAGAACACAAATACAGTCAAGTTGTTGCATCTTTAATAATAATTTAAAAAATAATCCAGTTCCCATGACTATTCTGATTACCTGAAAGGTAAACCTTTCTGAAAGATCTGAAAGGTAGGCCTCTTGGAGTGAAATATTCTTGTACAGCCTGAAGCTTTTTACATCACTGAGCTCTGAATTCTGCAAATATCTACATCTTCTGTCACATACAGGGGTGGAGCTCATATTACTCTAACCTAGAACTGCACTTGTGCAAGAGATGGCATATAAAGTCCATGTGATGCCCTCTTTATTGAAAAACATTTTATTTCAATTTAAGATGCATGAAGAGGTGGCATGATGTTCTTGCGCTCTTTTTTTCTCTCTCTCCCTGCCCCCCCCATTTTTCTTCTGCTTTTCTTGCATCTGGTTTACAATGTAATTTTTCTCCCTGTGAATGGTTATGAATAAGAATGGCAATGGCAACCCTCTACACTGTGCAGCAAAGGAAAAAACAATCAAATTATTATCAATGCATATAGACATACACTTTTGTTCTTTATTTGAGTTACAAGTCCAATTAAATCTCCACAAGGGGAATACACTACTCCTTTATTAGCCCTCTGTTAAAAAATTAGAACAGCTATATAAGTGAAATCTTGTATTTGTAGGATGTCTCTAAGCCTATCAAAAGACAAAAAAAAATTTTACAGTCTCTAGAAGATTAGAAAATAACTTCACTAATTAATGACATGCAACCATGTCTGGTGAAGACCTTGTCAGTCATTCCAAGTGGACATAGGTCATGTCAATTCTTTTTTGTGGGGGGTGGTGGTGGGGAATATTAGGAGCAACAAATCTTCCTGAAACTACAGAGAAAACACAGGTACACAGATTGTAATTACAAGAGCACGGAAAATTACAAGGACACAGAAAAGCAATGCCACATCTCTTGCAAAAAGTGCTATGAGCCTTCAGCAACCACAAACTGCCGGACCTCACTCCTGCTTCTGAGTTAAAACCTGAACCTTGGGAACAGACTTGCTGAGATTTTAACTCGGCACATACTCAGAGGAAAGAGTGCCACCTACTGAGAGCAGACATTGAAACATGGCTTGTTCTTCCTGATTTAACACATTCTCCCTCTTTACTTCCTAACAGGTAAAAAGCCATGAGTGTGTTTTACTATTCCAGTCCTGGAGTATTTGTATGTTCTGTGGAATTTCAAAATTTAAAAAAAAAAATCCCATACAGAGTACGACAAATTGAGATTCAAAGACCCCAACAAGCCAATCTGATTTTGGAGAACTGGATTAATCACAGCAGTGACAACATCATTTCTGTGGGGTTTAGTCTCCTGGCCAGCTGTAGGACATAAGCTAAGAGGTAGTGGATGAGTTAACTACAGCACCAAAACCGAGACGGAGGGAAGGAATTACCAACATCTGACATTTTTGAGAAAAGGGGACTAAAACAACTGGCTTATCTAGCAAAATATGTATTTCATCACTTTCTGAAGATATTTATAGTGTGAACAGTGGTCTTTCTATCCAAGAGTATGAATAGGTCGTCACTGAGCTTGTTTTTATAATTGTAGTCCCTGTTCACTTTCCCCAGTTTTACATATCATTGCATCACCATTAGCAAAACTGACATATGAGCAGGATGTTTTATATGGGCTTAAGCTGCACAGAAATAATGGTGTAGAGTAGATGGCCCATACTACCAATTGCTGGCAGTGTGCTTGACTGCACTCAACAGTATTATCTGGTTCATGAATACAGATCAACCACTTCTGCTACTTTTAAAAAATATTATGCTATTGCAAGAAAAAGAAAATTGTTTCAGGCATACAAAATATTTATGGGACAATCCAGCATCAGCGCAAAGAGCAGAACAGGGTAGAAAGGAAAAACACAGGGGAGAGAACAATTTCGGAAGAGGAAAGCGCCGGTGATAAGAGACGTAGTGCTGCTTACTTCTGCAAAGCTGCAGCCTTTCTGTGCCCTGCACGCTCGCCGGCAGCGGGTCAAGGGGCACAGCCTTCACATGCTAACATAAGGAAAATCAATTTCAGTCCTCAGCGGACTCAACTACTGGAACAAAAGGCAACCCAAGCAATTGCTCTATGGCACTTCACATACTTCTGGCGTGATGCAGGCAGCCCACCACTCCCAAACCCTGCGCCGGTTCTAGAGCAGCCCGAGAAAAAATACATACTTTTGTGAAGTCTCTGGCTTCACAGATGATACACTCAGATACAACTTTGGATATGAAGCTGTTCATGAAAAAGTAGAACCAGCTCTCTGGACCTAAACTGATTCTTCGGCCAAACACAGCTCTTTAAGATAGCCATTAAAACACACAAAGGTGGGATGACTAGTTTGCACTGAGAAAAGCTAACAGAAAACAAGCGTAAAGGCTAGAATTTATATTTTCATTAAAAAAGCAAGAAATAAAACCAAGCTCATTGTTTATTTAACATTTAAGTACATGCTACACAAGACCAGTCTTTCTGTGCGTCTTTGTCTTGCGGAGGGAAAATTCTGGTCACCCCTCCTGATAGCTGCCGAACTGCAAAGGACTTCCTCTTTTCAGTTATTACCTCTTAAGCTTTAGCAATCAACAGGCCCAAAATAAAAGCAAAATTTAGAAGGGTGAAAAAAGTGGGGAAAAGAAGGATAATTCTTGTCCTGGAGAATTTACAAGCAGGTTTCTCTCTGATTTTCTAGCTTTCCTAAAACAATTTTAACTTACCTTGAACTCTAAGATAATTTGTGCGTGGGTTGTTATGATTGTTACAGAAAATGTTCTTGGGCCTCGTCCAATGTTAGAGAAACTAGTCAAGGATAATTCACACAGTATTATCCACGTAAATCAACAAAGTTCAACATCCAGTCATGAAATGAAGCAGACTGACTAACTGGGCAAACTTTCTGTGTTGGTACCAAAGACTCACCGCTTGCTGTTTGAACTTGCACATCACAGACCTGTCTACTTACGTTGCACAACTTGCCAGGAAAGGTAGTGCCATGCTCAGCTCTCCTCGCTGGAGCTGCAGCTGCGTGGCCACAGCGTGAGGATGCCCGCCTGTCCTGACTAGCAGCTCCACGCTGCATCAGTGACACTTGCTGCAGTCCGGCTGAAAAACTGACCCATCCTTCTTTGTAATATGTGATATGATATTGCATGAAATGTGGTACAGCTGCGTTTGTGTACTAGATAACGATTCCTAATGATAGCATAGGAAGTCTGAATTATTTTGGAGGAGCAGTGTTAAATGCAAGCTGCTTGTTTACTGTCATAATTAAGAAACGTATTTGAATGCCCGGCTAACACCATGTACTGCTAGAAGTCTATAGATAATCTAGAGAAGAAAATGTCATGCTTCTTTTTACATTACCAGCTTCAGCAGAAGAGTGTTTAATCTCTGAAAATTTCGATCTCTCTGCTTCAAAATGCCAGAGATTTGTATTTACTTTTCCTCATGCACAGTGGTCCTACTGTCTCCAGCAGGACCTGCCAGACACTGTCAACTAGTTCACTAACAAGGCCCTCCATGGGGTACGAAAGTCTGCAGTGACTCTCATCAAATCAGGGTGACAGACTAATCACGCCAGGAACACCGTGTACGAGAGCGCAGAAATGGGGGGAATAGCCCCTGCATGTGTTTTGCCTCCATTACAGCAGTTTAAAGGAAATGCTGTGTCAGTGGTTTTGATGCATCCAGGGACTGAATGTAAACAACATGGTACAACTCTAGAAACTGCCATCATAAAATATTTTAAGAGGCAGAGTAGAGTAAAATAAAATAAAAATGTCTTTTTATGTGATATCTCAGAGTAATTCAGGATTTATGGTACCTTAACCTTTAGAATCCAAAATATTAAGCTATGTTTCTTAGAGATAATAACTCGGTTGTCCCTCACTTATGTGTCTTAGATAAAAGCCTACTGCCACAGAATCCATGAATGCTCAAATACCCTTGCGGGCCTTTAGTAGTAAATCTTATGGAATAGCTTATGGCCAATGTAATGGCCCACAGTAGCCTGCGAATATCATGAATTCTAATAATACTTACATCAGTAGAAACATGAAGTAATGTCTCCATTGTAATTAAATGATGTATTTAGAGCAGTGCACTAAATGGTCCCCTAGTGTGTTGGTGATATATTCTAATAGTCTTCTCTTTACAGCCCCACACGGTAATATTCATGCTTTATTCTGGAGGGCTTTGCTTCTTACTGAACATTTGAATTGCAACATTAAGTGGTAAAGTGGATTACAGCAGACCTCCATGAATATGGATTCAGATCAAGAATCTAAGTGCTTAAAAAAATAAAATGTTACTATTTAAACAGAATGATTACCAAAACATTTTGATATGGAGGGATGTCATGAGTTCTTTCTTTTTTTTTCACGCACATCCTGCACCCAGCTCAAATTTGCTGCAATTAAATACTGAACAGGGGGAGACATCTGAGTTTAATTCACCTAAATAATTTGCAGTGCAGTTATGGAATTTAATTTTGGTTATTTAAGGCATAAATTTATTTTAATAATTATGTTACTACTGCATTTTAAATGTAATTCTGAAAAGATTCAGACTACAGTACATTGTCAGCTCATAAGACTGCCGCTGATTGTAAATGTTTCATATTTATAAAAGGAGTATCTGCTGCTTCAGAGAGAGAAAATAATCTCTTTTCTGCTGATTAGGTAGGAACAAAAATGTTCATTTATGTATTTCTACTCTTTATTTTCCCAGTAAATCAGCCAATAATATAACAGCTGGAGGTACTAAGGGCCTGAGGCAAAGCTAAGGGCGCTTCAATATATCCAGGCATGGCCAGAAATTGTGGAATATTAGGAAGCATATTACAGTATATGTAAAACTATAGCTGACATCTCATTATGAAGCAATGTTTTATATTATTTTTAAAGAAAAGCTGATTTTAACATTTGAAAAAAATCAGAATAAAACCATCTATATCAATAAGCAGTTTTATTAAAAGGTTCCATTCATTCACTGTATCTCAGCTTTTCCAATAATTGCTTGTGAAATACTGTTTCCTTGTGACACTCATACTAAACAAGCAACATTTTCAGAACACTGCTCAAAATAAATTCTCTAGGAATTCATGCATATGACATATAGATTTTCATATGATTAAGCATTAGTTACCCATACACAGTGTTGCTTGTCTTTATTTAAGTCTGCCGATATATTTGTTATCTAGTGCTTTCTGGAATAACCGATATTCATGTAGGAAAACTCCAGAGTTTTTTTGCTTTGTTTTGGGTTTGGTTTTTTTTTTGTTTGTTTGTCTGCTTCAGGGCCAGTAACTAAATCAGCAGAGTAGTTTTCATGGCCTCCAAGTTTTAGAAATGAATGAGCTCTGTAGTTAGAGAGACCTACAGAAGGTCATGTATTTTGACTTAGCACACAGAAGAGCCATTCAGTTGAAAATGTGCCTAGGTCGCCCGGCCATTTGCACAACCTATTTGGCTAGAGCTTTCCTTGGATGGTATATTCATGGGCACCTTCACTTCAGATTTTGGAAAGATCAGTTTGACCTTAAACTTCCAGAAACAGATCATCCAAATCTAGACATAGCCACTGTAGGGCAAGCTGCTGAATGAAGCAACTGTTGTACGTCAAAAATACTTTAACCTTTAGAAAATAATAGCTTGAGTTTCCAAAGGGCATACATTCGGAAAAGCTGTAATCCTTCCTTCTCTAGCCTTAAATTTTACCTATTCCTAGAAGTGATCATTTTTAAGGTTTAAAAGTATTCTATTCACATTTCTCTAATTTTCAGGAGCCTATGCCCTGGCACTTTCTGCCTGAAGCAGAGGTGCCAAGATAAGGTGTTCAGACAGTGTTCCTAGATGACTCCTGAGTTGCTGATAGCAGAAGGTTTTTGTTAAAAAAAGTAGATCTTGTGAAAACTTTTTTGTTTTTTTTTTTCTTTTTTTCTTGTGAACCAGTCAATTTTGCAGCCATAAAAGGTCTGGATAAGATATAAAATTTATCTTGTTAATGCAGATTATTGTGAACATCTTTAACAACTGCACTTACTCTTCCAGTTTAAGATATTGGTCAGTGGGGTGCTGGAGCCCACACAAAGTCAGGCAGGGAAGGAGTAAATTTAATGCAAAGGCAGCCAGAGTAAATGATATATCCTGCACTGAGGAGCCTGCCTAAAGGCCAGTTTCAGATAGTGTTTGTTTTTTGGCTTACCAGACCTCCAGGTACATCACATCCGTCACTAGGAGAGTCTCTGGTCACAGGTGGGAGACTCGGGAAAGAAAGTATGGATTCTGGACATATTTTAATTTTGTTAGAGTACTCCCAAGAAGGCAAACTAGAGAATATCACTTTGATCAAAGCGGATAAATGTCTTTTTGGATATTACCCCAAGGAAGGTGATTCAGTCTGGCTGCAAACCAAACAATGAGTATTTAAAACCCTTTGGCCCATGAGATTCTATGTAAAGAGGCTAAGGACAATTCCTTAGGATGAACTGGAGGCAATGGTCTTGGTAACAAACTCACAGGAAAGGTCTAAATATCACATCAAAGATCAAAAATCTTTCAACCTCCTCAATCAGATTCCAGGCAGAGGATGAATCTGACCTTCAGCCAGATTATATTGGGGCAGGAGACCCAGTTTTCTCTGACTCCTGAGTATTTAGGAAACTATTTCACTATCTAGACATTGAATACCCTCAATGGTATTCCTAGGGTAATTGCAATTAGATGCTGCCAGATAGAAGTTCATCTGTCCAGGAGACAAGGTATTTTATGCGGTTAGTCCAAGGCAGTGAAATGACATGTTAAATGTATTTAAAAATACCTCATGCTTTCCTGTATTGCTTTCAAAATGAAAAGTATACATATACCCTCAATTTAATAGAATAATAAAATTTAAATAGTTGAAATTAAAATATAACAAAGGTAAACATAAAAAAATCATCACATTCTATTAATTGTTAATTCTTTTTTGAATGAGAGATGAGGAGAGAAGTACCGCTATAACTCTTTGCTACAGTAAATAAGGAGCAATCAATCATCCTGGCTTTATTAAAATACAAAAAATACTAATACTCATTAGGTGCTTTCCAAGCCCTATCTGATCAGCCAACCACAGGTCCTGTCTAGATCTTAGCAACAGAGAAGGAGCCAAATGAATTACTGCTTCTTGTTTTTGTCAATAGGTTAGCACACCGAAAAGTTACTTCCTTGATCTCCATGTAATATTTAAAGGCATTCTTTAAAAGCATTTTTCTAGATCATATTCCCACATTTGCACAGTTCAGATAGTTCAATTTCCAACACTTCTGAGAAAAATAAAAAGTATTACAAGGCAGAAGACTGTGTACAAGTGTAAAAACAGGAAAAGAAAAAGCAAACCGGTCTTGAAGGAATAGCAAGTTCAATTACCAGCTGAACTGACATCTTAGTACAGAAGAACTACTGTGATAAAACGGCTAGAAAATTCCCACCTAAAGCCATAAAAAGTCTCTTTAATGTCAACCTCTGTTTTGAGAAATTTTATAATGCCATAATCTTTTAGGCATTATATGTGAAACACAGCTGTGCCTTTAAGCTTAGGAATCAACCCCCAAGTCTGTACACTACAACTGTGACATCTAAAATACATGCTTCATCTTCAGGAAAACTTCTGAGATGCTTTACTAGAACAGTGACTAATGCATTCTGGCTGGGATTTACATTTACTTACTGTTTAGATTAATACTACTATTCTCACCTTTGTTATCAGCGCCACTGATTCTGAGAACGGTGGAGGACGCATGCAAAGCAATAAATGCTACCACAGTACTATTTCTTCCTTACTTTTATGTGATGATAGAGTTATCACAAAGCAGAACTACACTTGAATTACAAAAGCTTGACCTACTCGATAAATTCCAAAGAAGACAGCTGGAAGGAGGGAGAGTTTAGCAATCTGAGATGGGAAGACAGCAAAGGCCGCTGAGATCTCTGTAGTGAAGAACAGGGGTGGATGGGGAGTGTTGAGGCCAATAGTTATGGAGGTGAATCTGAAGCCCACCTCGTGGAAGAGCTGCAGTTCTACTGCACCAAGTTAGAGTTCAAAAGGCTGCTGAAATGCATTTTTTTTAAAAACCATTTTCAAGATAGACAGTTTCTCTCTGTTAAGGTGAAACTGGTTTGCACCCGATTTCTGTCAGATTTCCTAGTTTAAAAATGATTATTTTATGGCTTTATATTCTGACAGACACCAAGTATGGGTTCCAAATGGCTATTAATACATAAGTCATCTGAGTATAGATATTAGGAATACTATTAAGCCACACATTGACATGTCATGGCCTGATTTCTGCCAAGCAAATCGCATTTGGCAATCCAAGGAGTTGCCAAAATTATTTATATTTTCATTATTGCTTTTTGGAGCTTAATACAAAGACATTTCGTAATACAAAAAGTAAAACACCTTGTAAAGGATTCTAAAATGATAGAGAGCAATATCCAGTGAACCAGGAAAACCTTTCAAATGCAACACCAAACAAAAAGTGGAGGCTCAGTGTTAGATTTATCAGCTAAATGGCATATCAAAACAAAGTTATGAATGAGATTTGCTTTTAGTTCCTCTATAAATTCTTACACCATCACTGCACATATTCTACATTTTTTTTAATTAAACGCTATCTCGGAAAAGATACTGAGGAAAACCATTTACCAGGTTTACATGATATTCTGTTTTTCATATCTAAACTAAGATAAAGGCCCTGACTTAGCTTACAACCAGAAAAGGAAAATAAAAGGTTGTTTTCACATCCTGTAAGATTTTAGACTTTTACTGACATGAAAAACAACACCATTAAGTTTGTTGAAGTTTTTTATTGAGATATCCCAGACTGGAAGGCTGGTGGTGTGAAGAGTCAGGATTGTGATACATTGGCAGAATTCGATGGGCAAAATTGTGGTATCTAATTGTGCTATGTGTGGTGGCTTTAACCAGTCCTATTAAATCTTTTCTTTGGTAAGCATCACAGTCACATAAAATCATGTGTGTTATGCGTGTATAAGTTCTTACATACATGCGTATTATAGGTCATATCACAATTCATCAGATGTAATATCTCCAAACTCATAGTTTCTTTACAAACATCTGCAATGTTGGAAATAGGTTGACCCAGTTTAGAAACATGGGCATGGGGGATGCCCATGTGCTTACTAGTGTGTATTTTCCTACATGCCAATAATGGGTCAAGTAGTTCAGACATGTGATTATGACTCTGTGCCTCCTGTATATTTATCCCATGGTTCCCTTGTGCATCTGTTATTTATTTAAGTATTTTTTTACTGTTAGCTTTAGAGATATTTATGCTGGTGAGCATCTTTTCCATTAAAGACCATACAGAGGAAAAATTAATGTAGCAAGAAATACCGGCACATTAGATAGTGCAACAAGGGACTGAAGCACATTTCATCAAGAGTAAAGTGTTGAACGTTGTATAAGGTATAAAAATAGAATGAGCTGGTAAGTCTGACTTTCTCATACTGTGTATTTAAATAAGCAATTTGTATATATACTCCATTAGGATGTAAGAGCCTAACACTGAATTAAAGTAGCTAAGCCAATTCATTTTTTCAGTAACAAGGCAATTATTTCATGGCAAATGACTACAGATTTAAAGCATGAACTGATAACTATATATATATATAAATATAGTAAAATCTAAATGAGGCTAGCTTTACAATGATCTGTTATAATAAAATATGTATATTTGGATGAGCACTGAGTAAGAGGCACGATCTCTCAAGGCAGAGATCTTTGTCTTTGAAGTAAAAAGTTCAGCAATGCATCTAAAGACAATCATTGCAAAGCTTCATATACACTTTTAAAATTATTTTTGTTTTCATTTTTAAATATCCATTTTGTAGCTAATTTAATAAAGTAGTTGAAATTTAGGGTATAAAACTCAGCATTGCTTAGTGTAGGATGAGGGGGCAGTTAAAGGTCATTTCATTAGAGGTGAAAGACAGAAAAAAATTGCAGAAAAAGTATGTTGAAAATCTTTTTTCTGCCGTTTCAATTTCAATCTGACAGGGACTTGGCAGCTAACAGCAAAATCTGGGAAAGCCATGAACAAGGTTCAAAGCTGCTTTTTAAACGATAGCAAGCAGAAAAAAGAAACATGGAAAATAGACTCTTACTCTTTTTTTCCCCCCTGTACTAGATTACGACAAACATGGCATACCAGGGAAGGTTTTGAAGACTGAACAGTCCTGCACTTACCATTGATCAATACTTTAAAAAGTACTGTTTTCCTGAAAGAAACAAATGACACTATTACATATAACCAAACATTGTTTACTTATCCAACAGTGAGAAAATGGGAATGTCTTTAAGTGCTTTTGAACATACAGACACTCGCATACCCAGAGACATGTCGCAGAATAGACTGCTGCAGATTAAGCTGATGATCAGCAGAACTATGAATCAACACATTCCACAGCAGAAAATAAACAAGGAAATAACCGAAAAGGAAATGTGTCACAAGTTCTACTTTAAATTGACTACTTTGTTTTAATTTGCTAATGGTTCATAATATACTGGAAATGCACTGTAACACATTAATATTTCATTAAATAATTTTCTTTTAGTAGCACAAAACCTCTCAATAGCAGCTTCTTTAGCTTGAAGCAGGGGAAAGCTGCTGACATACCAGCAAGTCTCCAGCATTTTCTTGGAAGTATTTCATCCTCTACCTCTAGAAAAAAAACATTGGAACCTTATGTAACCACACAGTTCTGTCCCTTTTACATTTGTCTGCATAGCTACTATCTCAGTCAGATGTATTTGTTTCTCCTTAGAGACTTATTCATATAACAAAGATTACAGCAGCTCCTCAGCTTTAGCATAGCTCTTCAAGTTCTATGGCACTGTCCAGACAGAGCAGATAAATAGAGGAGGCCAAACTGCAGGGTCAGTTAAGTGGGTGATGGAGAGGGACAGTGGTTTGATGAGGGTAAGTACTCAACTGCAGTCATTTTAGACATTGATCATTAATTAAGTTCCGAATGTGTTCAATAACTCAGCTATTCCTGAGTTTATTTTTTTATTGTAAAGGAGGATGAGGTCTTCCTATGATGAAAACAATTGAGATGACAACTGTGTGCTTTGTATATCTCATATTTCAAAAAATTCAAAGTCTGGGAAATCAAGGAAGTTCATACAGAAGAAAGATCTAGCAGGACCAAATTGAAAACTAGGCCTCCGTAAGCCTGGCTCTGAAAGGAATCGTAGCTACTATACACGGAGTATCGCAAAAGCATCAGCTGCACTCATCAAGGATAAAAGGAGTCTGGAATACACAACAGATGCATCCCCTATGAAACCAGTTTGTGAGATGAACAAAAAATGTGTTAGCACTGCAGAATGTATGAAACACCTTCACAACCAGCTAAAACCACTGCTTACAAAGCTTCAATACTTGGTGATTGCCAAGGACTATCCTTGGGGTATTTTGGACAAATGAAATATTTGTCCATAGTTTTGGGACTATTTACAGTGAAGAATAGACTGCTTGCAGTAGTCATCAATAGTTTAAATTATTTTGATGTTTATCGATGGTACCTACACAAAAATAACAAGTCTTTATTTACTTATCAACTTACCTGATAATTTTACATTTTACAACTAAACCTCTTTCCAAAGACATAAAAAACAGAACTTAAGCTACAGGCGTAAATATTACTGGGTTTTTTTCTGTTTCTTTGCAGAATGGGTGTACCACAAAGCCATTAGTGTATGTCTACTACAGATTCCTGTCCTGTAGTATCACTCATTTAATAAGAACGTTCCGTTAATACTGATCTGCATTACTTGCTGAAAGGAGTTCTGCAAAAATGATCTATTTTGTGATGGATAATACCAAAACATTGAAGAAGCCTGAATTAGTTTTCCAGATGGCTCTTCTTTAGCATATCCCCTTTGAAACTACTTCCTACCAGGCAAAGGCAAAACCAGGCAACTTGAAATTCCTCAAGGAGTCAGTCCAAAACCTTTTGACCAGGATCCATCTGCACTAATATCTTATTAAAAAGGAAAATCCTGCTACTAAAGCCAATATTTATATTTTTTGCAATTCATAAGAATATTTTGCAAAGTGGATTCTACAGGATACTGCTTGTCTTCAGAACATCTATCTGCCATTCATGGGCTATTGCTGTTCAGAAGCAGCTAGCTGGAGTTGCTGTAAGATGGATGGGGGAGCTGCTAACAGGGTATTTTCAGGGAAAGGGTTCTGTCCCAACTCAGCATTTACCATCAGCTCTTTGCATATCCTCACAGGTTTATTTGACATTTGCTGTGTCAGAAGGGAACACTGACATCCTGTATAATACAAGTTATCTAATTTCACCCAGTTATACCTGCACAGTCCTCTACACGGTGGCGGGCAACAGAAAGGCATCCAGACCTTTGTAAGGCATCAAGAGAAGGAGGATCTACCATTTCACTTTGGAGTTGGTTGCAGTGGTTAATCATGAGCATTAAAAATGCATGCCTCATTTCTAATCTGAATTTATCTGGCTGCTTCTTCTGAATGCCAGTTCTTGAGATGTCTTCCTCTGACAGACTGGCGAGTCCTTTGGCACTTGGCGTCTCTCACTTTGTAAAGTATGTATACACTTTCAACACAGATTCTTCCTTTGATAAGCTCAAAGTCTTGCAATATAAGACATTTTCTCCATCTCCCAAATCATTTCTGTGGCCCTTTCTTGAACCTTTTCCAATTTTCAACATCTTGTAAAAAAAACGAACAGCAAAGGTAGATACAGCATTCTGACATACTACTCTCATTTATAATATCCAAAGATTACGCTAGCCCCCATTGCCACAGTATCTATTGGGATCTCATGTTTAATTGCTTGTCCACTATGACCTTTAAATACTTTCCACTCACCCTTTACAAAAATACAGTTCTTCATGCTGTAAGTATGAGTTTTTTTCTAGATACCTATGACTGTGTATTTGGCTCTACTAAACTATATTTTGTTTGAATATGTTCAGGTGATAAAATTTAACTGTGCAGTTATATCATTGACAACTTTGTGATAGATACACATTTTTACAATACTAATTTTATATTTACTTCCAGTTCTATAATGTTAGCTAACAGTGGAGTAAGGTGTACAGATTCTGAAGAATTCCACCCTAAATATTAGGATTTTTTGTTGAAATTGATAACTGCTGTTATAAGTGTTTAAATCTATGTTATTAGGCATATGTTATTTTACTTTTCAATTACTCTGGAATTACATAGGTGGAATTACAAATGAAATGTGCTTGTTCATGAAACAGTTAATGCTAATTTTTTTTTTTTTCAGAAGAACTTCATTGGTTAATCAAGAACCTGCAATTTTCACAGGCAGAACAATCTGATAATCAGTCATAGTTTTATAACTAGCTCATTAAAAGCAAGAATATTTTAAACCGAAACGGTATCCTAGTAGCAACAAATGTACATACTCTTCATAGGTGCGAAGATCTCAAGGTAAATTCTAAAGTGCCTCTAATATTTTACTAGAAGTTTGGCTATTATATTTTCTTTAGAAAAATAAAATACTTTATTTCATAAAGTGTTCAACAAAATGAATATGCATTCACTGATTATAATCAATCCATTTAACGGGAAGATACCATAAAGGTACTAAAGAATATGAGTAAGATGACAAAATAGATCTTCAGTTTCTGGCACTCACACATGGTCATAGAGGAGATTCCGTATTACCAAAATTTATCTGGGTCTCCTTGGTCGTCCTTTCAATTTCTCTGATATCACCCATTTTGAACTGCCAAGGTCAGAATTGAAAAGAAGAGAAGACAACCTAGGAATATGGCAAAAATGATCCTGTGAATGCTAGTTTTGGTATTTTAGAAACAACCTTCACAAAAATGTTGTTCGCTTTGCACTTATATTGTAAAAATCTTGGAAAAATCTTCAGCTATACTGGAGCAGAACCTAATGTTGTTGAGAAAAGAGTGTAAGTGATGGTGTAATTTCTATTGGACTGTAATGGCAAATTAAGAGCAGATATGCAGGGAATTATTAAAAGTGCAGAGGCCCAATGTCTGGGTACTTCACACTCCTAAATTTCGTTGAAATGCACTGGTATCCTTCACAGCTTTGTCTGCACCACCAGCCTTGATGTTGACTAGTAGAAAGTTTGCTGGACATCATTCAAGGATGACAAAGAGCAAGCGTGACCTTGCAGTGGCAGTGAAATGGCTCAGGAGACTGTTGCTCTACAATACCATTTAAAGCACAAAACCCCATCTACTGTCATCAAGGATGCGGACAAAGCTTAAAGATCTCTCCTACTCAGCTAAGAATAGGATCCAGAGTTTCTAAGTTTGCACGTTTTACAAAAAAAGATATGTCAAAATACTCTTAAAGATGTTTGTTATAAAACTCACTAAAATGTTCCTAAATTAGTCATGTAGGCTATGCAGAATAATCTAATACTGCAACAATGTAGTGTTTATTTGGAGTGAACCATATAATTTACTTTCACAAACTCACACTAAGAGACTCTTTATACTATATTAAGATGTTTCTCTCTTATCGTATACAAGCTTTGAATGGAGAAAGGGAGCTAATGTAGCTGTCAACCGTCAGCAATCTCTGTGCATCCCAGGATAAATGAATCCCCTGGGAGTAATTCTGCTGAAGTCACTAAGAGATAAATTTGGGCTCTTAGTTCAACTGTAGTTCTCTGGGGCAGAGAACCCTTGTTTTTTTTATTTTATTCTCTCATATGTAATAACAATTGCAAAGGGACCCTGATCTCTGATGTTCTTATATCTGGATTCTAACACCTGTATGATCCATATACAATAATAATACATACATACAGTTATTTTAAAACATTTGACTTTTAGTGGAAAAATATGTAGCATCTATATTACATATATATCATACATACGCATCTGCATTATATGGGTGGGGGGTATTTTATCCTTTTTAATCCACATATTAAAGAATTTCTTCCTGTTCCTATGTATTCTTTTAAATTTACTATTCACTTTTTTAAAATGAAACAAGGAAAGGAGAAACAATGAGAGGTGGCTCTAGTTTGCTTCGGGATGGCGTGTTTCAGCTTATGGTGCTTTACTGTATCTCTCAAACCACACTAGTACTAGATATCTCCCTGTGGAAAGTAGCAATTACCTTCAATCTCTCTGATCTGAAGTAATCCCTGCTACATGCGCAGCTCATTGTGAGTGATGAGGGCCTACTGTTTGCTGAGTCTAAAACCAAATGATCTTTCACAAGCAAAATTTAAACTTGAAATAGGATTCTCTGGCTCTTGATTCCTACTCTATTTTTTCCGTGTACTTTATATATTCCCAAATAAGGTTCAGGCTGGCTACAGATGGTGCTGGTGGGTAATGAGACGGGCTCAGAAGCTGCTCCAGTTCCCAGGGGAGGGTTCTGTAATGGAACTAACTATGTATTGTCCACCTTATATACTAGATTTGATTTTGGACTATTTGCCCAACTGTGTTTGTTTATTGCTTAGCACTGGAGGGCTTCCATTAACTGTGGGTTGATTGAACACAGACTACGGAGTTAGGAGGAATGGAGCATTTTTTTCTTCTGAATGCTGATGTAATCCCTTTTCTTTAGCTGACAGTTTAGCCCCTTCACCAATAGAAACTGTTAGAAATAGTCTGGCGTCTGCACGATGCTAGCAAGAGATGGTGTTTCTTGACCTTTTGAACAAGCTCCACCTGATTTACTGAAAATAAATGCTTCCAAAGTTTGTAAGAACAAAAACTTCACCTGGTAAAACACTGTCCCTCACAGATGACAATGGAAATTGCCATCTTTCATATGGGGCAAGATTAATATGGAAGATCCCAGACATTTTGTTCACATGGCACAGCAACGTATTTTTGTAATTCTGAAACAAAAACTTCAATTTAGCAGATCGGTTACCAACATCCAGACACAAACTGAAGTTTTAAGATTTTTTGACTACTGAAAGCATTCATCATTTTAGTGATGCAACTCATCAAGAAACTAAATTAAGAATAAATAAATTGCTGTCATAATAATCATGATGAAATTATTTGGAATTACATTTAAACACACGGGTCCAGGAGAAGCTTCTATTTTCTCATCCAGTTCGATACTGCTGAAAATAGCCATCATAGCTATACCTTTTAATATCCAGTACATATATATCTCCTTCTAAGAAATAGCATGAGAACTGAAAGTAGGTAAACAACACTGTTTCACAAATACAGTACACAAATTCAGTTCAGTTGCAAAATTCTCAAATTAAAAAAAAATCATATTATCATTCTGGCTGTGTCTGGGAAAGAAAATGAGAAATCAGAATCCTAATAGATTGCTTCCAAATAGAGGGAAGAAAAATTATATTTTAATATGTAAATATTCACCTGTTTAGCATGCTGACAAAAAGATCATTTTTAACATGTCAGACATGGCAGTAACTATTGAACTTGTTCTTATTAGCTTTTATTGTATGGGTGCTATTTAACCTCCTAAACTATTGGTTTAATGTTAAAATAAGATTATAAGAATATAAAATCCAGGGAGAAGATAAACTGAGAAATTACTTATATATATCTACTATATCCAACATATGGATATGATTTTATGGAAATACGTTTGAATATAGATATATATAAACACATGTATGCCTTAGATACTACATTTCTTAGTATTTATAACAGTGTAAAGTGCATGAAACTATATTCAGGGATCACACTGAGGAGGGGGGAACAGTGATACTTTTCTAGTCTTTACCCACATCAAACCTACTCAGAGTACATTGGGGAGATGTACAAAATATGATCACAGATGCTGTCTGCATATTTTGAGGTGCCTCTCAGGGAGCTCACTGTGACTCACTGGGCTTTTGAACTTAGTTTCCCAGCGAGACAGGGTCAGATGGTTTCTGCTCACCCTGCTGAGCTTAGCTCCTCCTTCACAGTGTAGAGATGGGATTTGTGTGCTAGAGTGAGCTGTCAATCACATCAGAAGATATATCTTTTCAGAGTGCAATACCATCTCTCTGACTTTGGACAAGGTACATTAGGGACATTATCATTATTCAGCATGCCCAGCCTCGACATGGGGATGACTACACACGGGAACGGACTGGGGGCACAGACCTCCTACGATGGCACAGGCGGTAGGATGTGCTTTTTGAGTTACACATAGAATATGTGTCTTCGAAGTATAGATATGGTCTGCCCTGCAGAATTAAAACCATTTTAGATATGACGACACAACGCATAGTATAGGCATAGACACACATAAACAGAGCTTCTCCACCACCTTAGCTCTCCCAAGGACATAAGGCAAGAAAAATGCTCTTCTGGCCACCTCTCTGCAGGTATGCTGACACAGCGAAGTCAGCCAACCTCTGTGAAATTTAGCATGCTGTTGGGAACAGTGCCCATACCATGGCAAGTAAGCAGGAGACAGGGAATAATGTCCCACAGCACCACCATTCACACCTGCTTTTACGGTGATGTTTCAAGTATAAAAAAGGAAAGCCTGCAAACAAAGCAGAAGGCAGCCACCAACAAAGATGAAGTCTCTGCTTGAAAATAAGTTTTGTGATGGAAGTTCATAATCCTCTAATGAATTGAAGAGGCCACTAGATTTCAAATATTTTTTGTTTTTCCTTTCACTCTGAAATAGTTATATATTCTTTTATGTTTTACATGACTGCACAGCACAGTGTATGGTCACTGAGAACTCTAATTTCTTTTTGTTTCCAGCAATAATAGCTTTGGAGAATTCAATCACAACTGGAAATTCAGAAAGCTGGTCCCAGGCTATTAAAAGAGGGAGTTAGACTTAAAAGCATTTGCCATAAAGGCAAAGTCATACATTCCCTTTCTATATGACACAGTAAGACAATAGTGCATGAATACCAATGTTGCTGAATACTCATTCACTTAGTGAATGATTTAGTAGCAGGTAAGTGCCTCACCTTTCCAAGTTTTTTTTATGTGATATCTTCAGACTTTTCATGGCCTTAACAAATATTAAAGCACTTCTTAGACTTAATTCCATTTTGCAGAGAGGATAACTGAGGCACACAGGAGTAGGTTCACAAGGAGAAGCTTACATGCCTCCTTAACTGCCTTTGTCAGACACCAACTGCATCTCTGTTGCTTGCAGAACCCAAGAGCTCACAGCATGTATGACCATTATCTAAACATGATTAAGCTACTCATCATCTGTTTCACACCCAAGGTAACAAAAATCACAAAATAGGTGTTCATCTATGTACCTTGCTTTAAGGTATGACAAATATTGACTAGAAACCGTTAAACTCAGGTCCATTTCCAACTGACTGCCATCACAAAGAGAACATAGAGTCAGCCACATTTTCTCTCTCAGACTGTCTTAATCAGGGCTATTTCATACAAAGGAGAGCAGCTTCAGCAGGAAGGACTGGGAGCAACCCTGGAGTTGTTTGGTAGCTTTTGTTTGCAGTGGGCAGAGTGGCTTTGAAAGAATCACTGAGCCGCCTTATCCAGGAGCAAGGGCTCCTTTCCACTCAGGTTTGTAAATCTTTGGTATTTCCTACTTCACAGCTTAGAAAACTGCCTTCTCACCATGCTGGAGTTCCTCCCAGGAGCTCCTCCATTTGGCACCCATTGCCCCATCCGTAGCATGGGAGACCCTCAGGATCCACACTGGGCCCAACTACTGTATGAGACTTTCTCCCTACTTACCCTTAGGAGGAAAGCACCAGATAATGGAAAACATCTCATTTGAAAGTACTTTGCCAGTCATTACAGGGGGTATTTCAAGACCACGTACTAGAACAAAGAAATGGCATTTTGACCTCTTGATTCTGAAATCATAACAAAATAAGGAGTAAAATTAGGAGTGCGGCTACGTTTTCTGAATGACTTTTGCCAGTGGATTTTTAGCAACACGTCCATTTAAATGTTCCTTTGCTGGAGTTTTCAGAATAACCAGCAGTCACAGCCAGATTGCTCTTGCATGAACTGAATGAAGAATTTCCATTTTAAGGTCTTTTCTGCTTACTTTTAGGTTTTGTTGATGTGACTTTGTGTCTCTCTGTGTTTGAGGCTACTTTGGGGACCTCATGCAGTAAGTTACAATGATGGAGCATGACAGTCAGAATAGCACACACTATTAGCTAGAGCTCAACTCTATTACAGTACTATGTTTGGTGACACAGAATCAAGAGTCTCAAGGATACAAGGTCAAAGGTAGCAAAACATTACATTAATCTGTTCTGTTTGCAGGCACAAGTACGTCAATCTCCAAGTATAATATAGTGTTGACTGTTTAATTATAAGAAGCAAAGTGCTAAGTGCTTTACTTAATTTAAAAGAAACTTTTTCTCTAAAAATAAAAAAGAATTAGAAAATATCACATTATTTAGGTTGGCATATATAAGCAGGAGTTATTTAATCTTATTTTATTAATTCATTGTTTACTATTGGTTTTGTGGAGGAGTAGTCAACCTACTCATAATAAATAAAATTTACATGAAGGTGCAACAAAATAAAGAAACCAAAAAGGAGCACTTAGTTTGTAAGACTGGCAAATATAAATTATTTTATTATTTTATTATATAAAATAAATGCCAGTGTATTATATAAAATAAATGCCAGTGTACGGTTTCTTGGAAAAGGAATCTACTTTTGTAACTATGTACCGAAGTATCACAAATAGTGTTTGTTTTAACTTAATTTATGCATACATAACCATAAACTAAAGAAAAAAATAATATAGGTTTATTATAGGGATAATTTTTGCTTTGAAGATTAATTCATTTTGTAAAGGTAAAAGATATGTATGAACTGGAGCATGGTGGCATGCATTTATAAGTGAGTTTGGATAACGTAATGAATGAGTTATATCTAAAAAATAAAGACCAAGATATATTTTCGGTTGCTCCAGGAAATTTCTGTAGTAGCCAGACTGAGTTGAAATGAGTTATGTTGATAGAGTAGTATAAATATTCCCATATGAGACATAGGTCTGCTACTTCACACGGGTGTTTAAAATGGCCCCAAGAGAGTTCGAGGCTGAAAATAGCAATGATTTTATGCTTTTTATTTAGTTTCTTTAATCTCATTAGTTTCT